>NW_016191107.1:0-3639 GCF_001687245.7 Rhagoletis zephyria | reverse complement strand
TAACACACCTTGAATTGTTTTGAAGAAGCAGGCAAAGTTACGCGTTCGTGTAACTTTGAATTTAAACAACCATCGAAAACGGAAAAATTACTACGCAAATAAAGGTGACGACGGCACCGCCATCCGCGCTGACACACTGTAAGAAACTGAAAAGCTCAACTCAAAGTAAGCGCTTGTGAAGGCTCCCAGAGTGGACGCTCTGCTGCCATCATGTGTCTGTCTTGCCGCCGCTCGCCATTGAGTGTGTGAAGTGGTGTGGTGTGAAGTGCAGTGGAGTGGAGTGGAGTGGAGTGGAGCGGCATGTTAAGTTGAGTTATGTTGTGCGCTGTAGTGTGGTCGCGCTTTGGCCATAAGCGTTGAAGAGGTTTTGAAGTTGGTTCACATACTCGCCTCAGTGCGCCAACAATTGAACTAAGCGAAGCGTAGCGTAGCAAAGCTGGAGCGAAAAGGAAAAACAAACCAAAGCAAAGCCAATAAGTAAGCGTTTAGAAGGTAGGTAAGTCGCGCGACGAATGAGCGTGTGAGCGTAGCAGCGCGCGAAAATGCTTGCCATGTTGATCGACTTTGTGTGAGCCGAGCGCTAGCGCTGGCGCTTGTGCTGGCATTAAAGCTTACGCTGTCGCGTTAACAGTCGGCAATGAGCGATTTGTAAGTTGCAGGTTGTCTGTTGTTACTTATTTAGCCACTACATAAATTTATTTATTTTTTTTGTGCTCAAGTTGTTGGTTGAACTGTTGAGGTGTTGATGGCACTATTGTTATTGTGTTGTTGTGTAGTTCATGTTGCTGTTGTAGCTGTGGTTGGCCTCTTCGTTGTCATTTACTTGGCTTACTTGAGTTCGAGTTTTGTTTTGTGGTCTATTGTGCTATGTTACTTGTTACCTTGGCTCATTGTTGTTTTCTAACAAAAAAAAAAAAAGAAAAAGAAATTGAAACTTTCCTACGTTTCACCTGAACGTGCTGATGCGGTTTAATGCAGAATTCGCTACACTTGTGTCAATGTTGGAATTTAAATTTTATACGAAATGAAAGCGGAAATTATTATTCATAATAAAATATGTACATTCTCACATGCAGACATACCTCTTTATGTATATAAATATATCTTCCTCTTATTGTCATTTACTGATTCTATGGAACGGAAACTCAACGTTTTTGGTTTTGTTAATCCCTCAGCAGACGCTACTTTTGGTTAGCTTATGTCTCATTGGATTAAGTGGATTAAATAAGGTTCAGCTCAGTTGAGCTATTTTAGGTCTAATATAAGATTTCAATAAAAGTCACTGAGGTCATTTGCGATTATTCCCAATGTTATCGTCATTATGTACATAAAACCTTCCCGATCTTTTGTAGAATCTAGTCACCACTTTCAACAAGATCGCGTACACTAAATTGATCTTCAACAGATGATCTTAAATAAGCATCAAGATCTACAATGGAAGTAATTCCTCTTCATTTCAACATCGGCTGAAAACTTTCTCTCAATAGACTTGTTTAACAGGAAGAACAAGATACCCATTGTGGCTCTTCCCTCGATCGCGGGTGTCCGTATGCAGCTCTTAGACAGGGTCAAGTACTTAGGCTTGATCCAGGATAAGAAGCTTCCGTGGAAGCCTAACATTAAGGAAAGTTCAAGAAAGAAGGCGTCGGTTGCCTTCTACTTCTGTATGGGAGCTATTGGTAAAAGAGTGGTTAACTGGCTCGAAAGCCGACACTCATCCCTGAGCAGATAGATTACTACGCTCCCGAAATGTCTCCACGAAGCCCCTTCTCTACCTACATTCCCTCAACAGAGGAGGTAGAGCGGAGTTACTGGAAAAAGGGAGCGGTAAACTTCTTTCAGGACGGATCAAAACTTAGAGACTGGGTTGGTGGAGGTGTCTTCTGTCGGGAACTCTCCATCACAACTATGTTCAGGCTTCCGGCATTCTACAATGTCTTTCAGGCAAAAACCCCTGCCATCAAGGAAGCGGTAGACTCACTGCTACAGAGTGTGACGTCAGTTTGGGACATTAGTATGTACTCGGATAGTCAGGCGGCCAGCAGGTGCGCTCGAAATCGGTAAGAGAATGTCTGGCCTCTATATCAATCACGTCGGAGTATTTCTTAGTACGGCTAGTTTCGGTGCCGGGTCACAGTGACATCTCGCGAAACTGCGAGGCTGATGACCTGGCAATGAAAAGCATCCATGAAACGCCATCACCTGATAAGGAGCAACTAGGGACTCCTCTGTCCTTCTGAGGTACACTCTTGGATGGTTGGGCCGCGTTAAAGCTCAGCACGCGCTGAGTTAACACAAAGAAATGCGCAATTGCCAGATCCTACTGGCCTGGGGCGGACCGGGGATGGTCAAAGAAGCCAGCAGCTAAGGCGAGAAGAAGTCTATCGACGAGGCATTGTAAGAAGTCAAGAGGCATGAGCGAATGTGACAAGGCGGGTGAGTTCAAAAGAACTCATTGGGGGTTAGGTTAGGTTGTTGTGGCAGACACCGCATGGGGGGGGGGTACTCACTTAGACATTAATTAGGTTGTCCATTGTGTTACCACGTTACACAAGTATTTTGAACGATAACTAAAGACACTCAGTGTTAAAACTAAGAGATGCGCTGGGTGCTCAGAACAAAGTTCCGCATGGCATGGTAAACTACACGCCAGTAGTCAGGCTAAATTTTTTGAATAAAAGAAACGACACGATATTTGTTCAATGCAAAATTGATTCTGGACACCTGTCTGGCGAATTTCAAGCATCCACACTATTTAGTACCAACTCTGGTCTTTGGAAACGAAAAGAATATCGTCGAGGAGCGTGTAGGAAGAAGATTGAGTACAGAAAATATACACTCTATCTATATTGCACTCTATCACAACATATGTATACCGATGGGTCGAAATGCAACTGAAGGTTAGTAAGTGGTGTATAACTATTCTAATTACTGGTCTCCAAATCTGAGCATTCTCTGAGTTCTCATACCAAATTACAAGCTGAACTTACAATCAGGAAGAAGGTCACTTGTTAACTGCTCAGCTCAGATCTAATTTTGCTGGCATTAACTTTTTTGAGATAACAAAGCCACCATTACATCTTTAGAAAGCTCTGCGTTCTGGCACACTCTTAACAAAGGTATTTTAGGTGCCAAGACATAAAGGTAATTTGAGTAAAACTGCGAAGTGCACGAACTTGTAGTGTCAGTTATCTGCTTATCGATTGTAAACACTTCCCACGAAGCAGGTGTACCGCTGCCGTCGTGCAAGCTCTGCCTTAGGACAAACTCCTTCGAGCGGGTTAATAAAATATGCTGGACCAATGTGCGGTATAGCAGGACAAATCGGTCTCAGGCTCGATAACAACAGAACCCACGCTCTTCTACAATTGGAATGCTGCCAACTTCGGGAGGATCATTACGGACTACTGCCAGCACAAATCTAGCCAGTTAATTCGTGAACTATTTCACCTCTCGTGGGATAAAATACATACATTACATGTTAATGGATGTTAATCATATAGTCAAGGGCGACTTTACCTTAGGTTTTTTTAACAAATTATAACCAAAATTTGCTCCAGCTTTTGCTGAAAGGTAGATAAAATCGCTGCGTGCATTTTTAGCGCATAATTTCAAAAATGCCAAATTTTGAGTTGTGAC
>NW_016191105.1:0-3640 GCF_001687245.7 Rhagoletis zephyria | reverse complement strand
AGCCTTCGCTTGATGGTCTTCTGATCGTCGAGCGAACACTGAATGACCGTCTTCTGGAAACGCTCATCAATGGGCACCTGCAGTAGTGCAGACAATTCGACCTGAGGAACACTCTTAACTCCACCAGTACCATCACCACCACTGCCAGTGAAATCCCCAGTGCTGCAGCAGCTTTCCAGCGTGTCCGAGGAACAGGAGCTAATGTAGGAGAGGCATCGTCGCTTGGCGGCGGCAATGTTCGGTGGTTGATTTTGACTGTGATTGCTGTTGTTTGCACTGCTGTTGAGTAGCAGCTGTCCCTGCAGCTCGTCAATGGCCGCCGTGGCCGTCTGCAGTGCCTCCGCCTGGACAGGAGAACGCAACGTTCGAATGGTGATCTCCACGGCGGAGAGGCGGTTTCGGAGCATCTCCACAGCCGCCTGAATGTCTGCCAGGTCCGCTAAAAAAGAGAATACAAGAAATCATGTGAAAATGAAATCCTGTATAGTACAACAACGGCACACACTTACCCTCAGAGAAGGTATTCACCGTACAGCAGGACTCAATCTGCGCGAGGGCATCGGTCAGCTTGGTCCGCTCGGCGAGCAGCTCGGCGGCCACCTCCCGGAGAAAGGCCACCCGCACCTCGAGGCGGTCCAGACTGTGGATCACCTCCTCCTTGATGTCCTTGCCACTGCCGTACGAGTACCGCTTGCTGGCGGTGGTGGTAGCCGTACTGCTGCTGCTGCAGTTGCTTCGAAGACTGCTGTTGCTGTTTCGACGAGAGGCGTTGAAAGTGGTGGTGGCGGCGGCGCTTGGATTTGGATGACTGTTTGAAGTCGGGTTTGAAGAAGAAATGGAAGCTCTTGCTTGATCCAAATTCGTTAAGCCGCTGCCTCCTCCTGTTCCAAACTTGTTGTTAAAGCTGTGTAGGCTGGGAATTCGGCGAACAGTGTTGTTGTTGTTGTTGTTGTTGTTGTTATTGCTGGTGCTTGAAGAAGTAGTTGACCCACCACTACCATTGACCAGGTAATGGGTCAGCGAGCTGTTGCTATTGTTGGAGTCATAGCCTGAGGAGGAGGAGTACCGGTCGATGGGAAGATGTGAGCCTTTGCCGCCAATCGCCGACTGCAGTCGCAGATTGGCCATCCTCAGAGCAGTGCTCGCCAACTGGTCAATGGCGCTGCCGAGAAAGGGGGCGTCCAGCTTCTCCAGAGAGCCGCTGAGCTTGCTCATCTGCTGCTGTTGTTGCTGGTGAAGAAGGTGCTGATTGGAGTGGACATTAGGAAGGTTGTGCTGATAGAGATGGCTACTGTTGCTGCTGTGGCCAAAACTGCTGCTTGTAACGGGAGTTGAGGAAGTTCTCTGGTGGCGAACCGAGGAGGAGGAAGTGGAAGATTCAAGATGGGACGAAGGCGATTGAGGCGTCGTGGAGATGGAGCGTAGAATGGGCACTCGACGCACTTGGTGGTGAGTCGACGTCAGCGTTTCGGTGTCAGTGGCGCCATTGGATATTTGCTGAAGAGGAAAAAGTGTGAGTTTGTAGTCTTGACGAAAAGACTAATTGCCACTCACCTTGGTAAAGGACTTTCGCTGAATGGAGGTAAAGGTGCCGGGCAGAGGCGCCGGTGGCAGCTTCGACAGACGGTGATGACTCTCCATCTGGCCAGAGTGGCCAACTCCTGCTGATGAAGCTTGTGGCGGTGGCTGTGGTCCGTCCATGCTGTTTGAAATTGTTCAAATTTAGTGACAGCTAATTTTCTGAAAAACGGTGGTAAAACTTCTTCTTATTTGGCCTTGTCAAAAAAAGATCAAAGTGAGAAAGAAGATCACGACCAGTTCAAGCGGCGAAGTGGAAACGAAGTCAGGGCCACCACCACCATTCACCATTCACCTCGTCACCAGACGTTCACTAGAGCAGCACCAGCACCATCACCTCTGCACACACACAGAGAATGATCCTCTTTCTGTCAATTGAGTAAAGACTGAGAGCAATCGTGTGTAAGGATGGAGAAGAAGGATCGGTAACGAGCGAAGCCTCTCGAAGAGGCAAGCAGAGAGTAGAGAGATCTCGAGGAGAAGAAAAAGAAGCGGAATTTGTCGAAGCTTAGTAGTTCTAAGCTTGTTTCAAAGACAGGAGAATCGTCGCAAGCAAAGCAAAGCACAGCAACGTTTCCAGCCAACAGCAACAGCAGATGCTAAACAGCAGCAGAAGTCCTCTCCCACCACCGCTGCCAGTCGTCATGACACATTAGATGATGCTATTTATAACCCACTTCTTCTTCTTCTTCTTCTCCTTCTTCAGCTTCAGCTCTACTTCTGAGTTGGTGTTGATTCGCTGAAGTGTAAGCTCCTTTGATGGCACAAGTTCACCCAGCTCTCGTGCTGCTGTTCTCTTGTTGTTGTTGTGCTGCTGCTGCTGCTGCTGATGCTGTTCGAGCTTGTTCGAGCTTGCCAGAATTGGTGGTGGTGGTAATAGTTCTACTGCAGTCCCGTGGTTGTTGTTGTCACTGGCCGTCGCTGGCTGGCTGCTGTTCTGCTGCACTGCCTGGAATGTGCAATCCTTTGGTGATCCTTTACTTGAAGAGCAAGAGCAAGAGAGCGAGAGTTGCCAACAATAGCACACCGAACTGAGTGAGTGAGTGTTGCATCAACAAACAAGAACAGCAGCAGCAGTAGCAGCATNTGTGGTGGTAGTTCTACTGCAGTCCCGTGGTTGTTGTTGTCACTGGCCGTCGCTGGCTGGCTGCTGTTCTGCTGCACTGCCTGGAATGTGCAATCCTTTGGTGATCCTTTACTTGAAGAGCAAGAGCAAGAGAGCGAGAGTTGCCAACAATAGCACACCGAACTGAGTGAGTGAGTGTTGCATCAACAAACAAGAACAGCAGCAGCAGTAGCAGCATCTTCCCTTGACATCGAAACAAATCGTTTGCAAAGTTCGAGTTGAGGATGAGAAAAGAAAAGAAAAGAAACTCGTACACTCGTACTTTCTTAACACCCGGCCACAAAACCGACTCTACTAGGGGTTTCCTTCACTAGGTGGTGGTAGTGCCTCTTTCGAGGCGAATTTGACAGAACAATTTGACAAACCATCTGTCTGAGGAAATAATTTCCATTAGCAAAGTGTAGTCGCTCGCTTGTGCTCAGTGGCACAATTTCAATTTTTATTGGCAGCGTCCATTTTCGATCAATTTTCAAATTGCGTCCCTCTGAGATGCTGTTTCTTTGATAGGATTGAACAACAAAAAACAGCCATTTCAGTTGACTGACTGACGGCCAACAATGATGATGATGATGGTGATGGTGATTTCCATTACCACTATCGAATAACAAACAAAAAGTAGTCGTGGGCAAAAAGTGAAAGTGAAGGTCTACTGCCCTTTAAAAATATCTGCGTAGCAAAAAGTGAAAGTGACTCTAAGAAAGAAAGAAAATCAAAAGCAGTGAACCAGCAGAAATGATTTTTTTGCCAATGTGCTGAAATCAAAATCATGCCGATCTGCCAGATTCTTGAAATTCAATCGCAGTTTCAAAAGAATTGAAAAAAAATATTTTTTTTCTTTTTGATCTGCTTGTTTTTGAAAGTGATTGTAAAGAAATGATNTGCCGATCTGCCAGATTCTTGAAATTCAATCGCAGTTTCAAAAGAATTGAAAAAAAA
>NW_016191103.1:0-3640 GCF_001687245.7 Rhagoletis zephyria | reverse complement strand
TAATAATAAACAGTAAACAAACAATGGAAAAACGCCGAAACTGGTCAAAATATCGTATCCCTATTAATTCTTACATGATTTTTATGGATCTAGATCTTATTTTGCATATCTTATTTTATAAAATCGTTTGTTTAAAGTTAATTTTAACAAGTAAGAAAGCCTAAGTTTGGGCGGAGCCGAACGTTAAATACCCGACGCAAGTACCGCTACATGGTAAGCCGGGGTGTATAAATTTTGAGTAAATTAGCGTCCTTAAATTTCGAAATATGTAGTTTCAAGCATTTCTGAAATTTACCGTTATATGAAAAGCGGCCGTAACTTTAGTCCGATTTCAATAATTTTCATCATTTTACTTTTACGTGGCAAGCACAATAACTATACCGAGTTTGGTACAAAAAAACGTATTTCTTGGTAAAGAATAGTTGCAGGCATCAATTTTGAATAAATAAGCTTTAATATTTACTGATTTATCGAAGATTTCGTATTTCTCAAAATTAGCATTATAAGGGATCTGGGCGTGGTTATTGTCCGATTTTAAAAATTTTCTGCCATTTGGTATGCTGTAGCAAGGCTAACAATTGTGCCAAGTTGGGAAGAAATTGCTGCAGCGGTTACCAAGATATAGACATGTAACCAAAAGTGGGCGTGGCTACGCCCATTTTCCAAAAAATTAAAATAAATATTCTTATTTTTCGTCTAAATATTATTGAAAATATCAATTTTGAGTGAATTATCTTCAGTAGTTACTAAAATATCGCAGTTTTCGTATTTCTGGAAATTACCGTTATATGGGAAGTGGGCGTGTTTACTGTCCGATTTCGCCCATTTTCAATACCAACCTACCTTGGATTAGCGGAAACCTACATACAAAATTTCGTTGAGATATCTCAATTTTTGTCTATATCTATCTCTATTCATTTTGGCTGTTACAAACAACCGTTATGTGAACAAAATTAATATACCCTTGTGCACAAGTGCGCTCGGGTATAATAATAAACAGTAAACAAACAATGGAAAAACGCCGAAACTGGTCAAATTATCGTATCTCTATTAATTCTTACATGATTTTTATGGATCTAGATCTTATTTTGCATATCTTATTTTATAAAATCGTTTGTTTAAAGTTAATATTAACAAGTAAGAAAGCCTAAGTTTGGGCGGAGCCGAACGTTAAATACCCGACGCAAGTACCGCTACATGGTAAGCCGGGGTGTATCAATTTTGAGTAAATTAGCGTCCTTAAATTTCGAAATATGTAGTTTCAAGCATTTCTGAAATTTACCGTTATATGAAAAGCGGCCGTAACTTTAGTCCGATTTCAATAATTTTCATCATTTTACTTTTACGTGGCAAGCACAATAACTATACCGAGTTTGGTACAAAAAAACGTATTTCTTGGTAAAGAATAGTTGCAGGCATCAATTTTGAATAAATAAGCTTTAATATTTACTGATTTATCGAAGATTTCGTATTTCTCAAAATTAGCATTATAAGCGATCTGGGCGTGGTTATTGTCCGATTTTAAAAATTTTACTTNATTTACTGATTTATCGAAGATTTCGTATTTCTCAAAATTAGCATTATAAGGGAACTGGGCGTGGTTATTGTCCGATTTTAAAAATTTTCTGCCATTTGGTATGCTGTAGCAAGGCTAACAATTGTGCCAAGTTGGGAAGAAATTGCTGCAGCGGTTACCAAGATATAGACATGTAACCAAAAGTGGGCGTGGCTACGCCCATTTTCCAAAAAATTAAAATAAATATTCTTATTTTTCGTCTAAATATTATGAAAATATCAATTTTGAGTGAATAATCTTCAGTAGTTACTAAAATATCGCAATTTCGTGTTTCTGAAAATTACCGTTATATGGGAGGTAGGCGTGGTTATTGTTCGATTTTGTCCATTTTCAATACCATCCGTCCTTCATCCGAAACAGGTGCACGAACCAAGTCTCTCGTCTCNAATATTCTTATTTTTCGTCTAAATATTATGAAAATATCAATTTTGAGTGAATAATCTTCAGTAGTTACTAAAATATCGCAATTTCGTGTTTCTGAAAATTACCGTTATATGGGAGGTAGGCGTGGTTATTGTTCGATTTTGTCCATTTTCAATACCATCCGTCCTTCATCCGAAACAAGTGCACGAACCAAGTCTCTCGTCTCATATCTAAATTTTTACTCGAGTTATCGGGTGCACAGACGGACGGACGGACAGACAGTCACCGCTTAATCGATTTCATTCTGATCATTTATGTATACATATGTCTATATGTCTATTTCTATATTTGTGCACAAGTGCGCTCGGGTATAATAATGTGATCAAATTCAGAGTCTTATCAGCTTCTTAGAAAAAGACGGTAGTTTTTCAACCCTTCGCCGGTTAAAAACATGGTTGCTTAGTACCATGAATGATGAAAGACTGATTAGGGATGCAAAAAAAAAACATCGATGCATCGGAAACATCGATGTTTGCTATTCCATGTATCGAATAAAAGCGATGTTTTGGACCTTCCGATATACATCTATATATCGATGTATCGATGTATTTTTTTTCGATGCATCGACATTTGTGTGCAATGTACACTGTACCAAGGCGAATTTATGCAAGGTGGTGTAACCAGCTCTAAAACAAAAATTACAATAACAAATTATACGCACATTGACAATCAGTACAAAACAAAATTGCAGCAAACACATCATTTAAACAAAAGGTACAAAGTCGTCGTGAAATCATAGGATCCGCTAAACCACTTTGTATAGATTCGCCTTGCAATGTACATACTAAAATTATTTTGTATGCTTTCAAACTCTTCGCTCCAGTAACTATTCTAAATGTGGATTTTTCACTATTTATGTACTATTAGAATATACATTCTATTAATATAAAATGTTATTGCATTAATAAATTGCTACTTTATTTGTAGAAACATTTGGTGCCAAATACCATCTACAATATGATATTAATTGATATGATATTGACTCTCTAAACCCATTAGGAAATTTGGACAGATTTTAAGCAGCATATTCCGAAATTGTTTCACATAGCTTATCTACTGTTATGGGTTACTGTTCGCCGCACCAAAAATCTAACTATTTTATTCTTCGGCATGTAGTACACCCGGTAATCTGTCAGAAAAATTTACCATCTAATATTGTTCAGGGCGTACGGCAACGCTAAAACTTCCAATGAGAGTCTGCCATCTTGACAACTCTTGGCGGGGTTGCCACTACATGGAAAATTACCCGCCAGCACATAAAATGCCGATAAGTTTAAAAGAGACCACAACACCGTTAGACAACCGGAGATAACGTGTCGTGATATCATTGAAAAAAATCGATATGCATGCAGCGTAATTATTAAATAAAACTTTTAACAAAATCATTTCCTTTTTCTAACACACAATAACTAATTTTTTTTTCTCAAATATTGCAATATCATTATTTCCAACTTTGAAGATACTTAACATAGACAGGTCCTCTTTAACATTTCCTGAAACTAAGCTTTCTACTAATAGTCGATAGAGCAAGCTAATAAATTGTAAAAGTTGTGTTTTCTGGAAATAAAATAACTTATCAATAAATTTTGACGCCTTATCTACATTTACCACCGCGTAAATCGGTTATTTAATTTCAAAATC
>NW_016191100.1:0-3641 GCF_001687245.7 Rhagoletis zephyria | reverse complement strand
CGCTTGGTTTGTCAAACCGCTTGTGTGGTGTATTTCGCTCTTTACGTTCTTTGTACATTTACGTTCTTTGGAGTGGCGAAAAGAACGTGTAACTGGCATAAGTAAATTAGATTGGAAGTACTGAAAAATAGCTGGCTCAAATGACATATGTTGGGAAGCACTTAATGAATTGCTTGGAAGCACCGAGTTATTTGACAGTTCATAAAGTAACCAAAACAAGAATTTATGTGCATACGTATTTGCAATTAATTAGAGGAAATTGAGCAGAATTTATAATAAAAACACAAAAATGGACAACGAGCGACTGGATTTGGTAAGAAAGTGCTCTTTTTTATAATTATCATCTATGTATTTAGTCAAAAATAAAATTTCAGATTTCCCAATACTTAAAAAATGAGGTAGAGCTCATGGGCGGCAGTGCTGGTGTATTGGGGATGTTGAATAGCTTGCCATCGAGCTTAATGGGTTACAAAACTGCACAATTTTAGAAAATCTGGGCCCTTACTATGTAGTTTGAATCAAAAAGAAGTTCTATTCGAACGCCTTACTATGGATTCGAACTACAGAGTAAGGCGCCTGCTTAAAATGTTTACAATTTTGATCAACATTTGCTAAAATTCGTCGAATTTTTATAAATGTTCTATAAAGTTTTGAATTTTGACTTACATTTTTTTTAAATAGTAATATTTTCATAAAAAAATAATAAACATTTCTTAAACAAAGAAAAGTAGCCAGAACTTGAGAAAAAGTCTTTTCCCTATTAACATTCTCGCGTATATACAGTGTGTTTATAGGTTTTGCGATAATTTTAAAATTTTGTTCTCTAAAAACGAAATTGTACTATTACTACGCTTATACGCACGTATTATTTGCAAATAACAATTTTCAAAATGGTAAACTTTGCCGTATAAACGCTGAGTTAAATTTTTATTTGCAAATAACTAAATCACGCAAATAAGTATTGATTAGTGTTACTATTTGCAAATAAGCGCAAGATGCCGCCATTCTTAGGTTTTTTTTCTTTCTCGATGGTCATCTTATTGCCTTTTTATAATCAAGACCTTGCCATTTTTAATTTTATTTTCTTTTTCGATGCACATATTATTGGGTTTTTAAAATCAGGCAATATTAAAAAAGAATTTTTCACCATCGAATAAACAGTGAGTTAGGTATTTGCAAATTATTTTTATTTGCAAATAGCTTACGTATAAACGTAGTATATGTTCGGATTCGATGATTTAGAAATGCCCCGATTTTTGGCCACAGAAATCTGGTCACCGTACTAAGAGAACGTTCGGCTGCAGTGATCGGACCTAACCCCTTATTGCGGTTGATCTGGCACTTTTTTGAGCATCTACCACATCTACCACTCAAGGTCTGAAATATACCACATATTCGCGTTTTTGAGTAGCTTTAATATAATTATCTTAATTTTAAGAGCAAAAATTGTCCAACACTAAACACTATATGGTAACAAGAATGGGAGGATAAAATAAACTGTAAAATAGTAAATCTTCTCAGTAATCAATTTTTCGATAGGAAACATGGTTTTATTGTGTTAAATTGCAAAATATATAATTTATAAAAAGAATTAATAGCTAAAATGTTAAAAAACGGCCATTTTTGTGAAAGTATTAGCAAATTTAAGTGCATCTAAAGTTTCTGAGGCGTTGTTTACTTTTACTTGAGAATTGTCAAAATCGGCAAGCCCCAATTAGCTGTGTCTGGAACGTGCAATATTTGTTCGCTACTTCGTGATGTGATAAAAATGTGATGTCATAAAAAAAGCTGGCAGCACTCCGCAAGGTTGCGGAAATCTCTCAAAATATGTTCGAACCATGGCTTTGTTTCTTTCCTTTTCTAGCAGATAATTATCAGGAAGAAGAAGAATGAGAAAATTGAAAGAATTACGCTCACAAAGAGCGAAATAACGAAAAAGTAAAGAAACGCAAAACTAGCAGAAACTAGCAAGTAATCAGCTGGTCGGTGTATTTGACAATTGAAAATATTTGGCACGAATTTTTGTTTTCCATTTTGACAGCTGCTAGTAAAAATTTAACTAGCAGAAATTAGCAGGAGAGCCAAAAATAGAAGAGCGTAAGAACGAGAGGGAGCAGCTAGTTTCTGCTACTTTTTGGGTTAAGAAACGCTTTCCAGCAGAAATTAGTGATAATTTGTGATAATTATCTGTTAAGAAACAAAGCTAATATCTTGATATGGAGGAACTACTTTACACTGTCAAGGAAAAATCTTGCACTTTATCATACTAAGGTCCGGTTACTCAATGTCTGGTTAACACTGATCTGCGGTTAAACATTTNTCTTGATATGGAGGAACTACTTTACACTGTCAAGGAAAAATCTTGCACTTTATCATACTAAGGTCCGGTTACTCAATGTCTGGTTAACACTGATCTGCGGTTAAACATTTTTATCGACGTCTTCGACTCCATGCATACAACAGGGCGTCGGTAACGTCGATAACTATATTTAACCGGAGATAAGTGTTAACCAGACATTGAGTAACCGGCCCTAAAATAAAATTTTTTTTTGATTAATTAAAAAGTTTGCAATTTAGGTGAAGCTTTGCAGAATTTTTGTAACCTTTGTGCAAAGTTTGGTCTAAATCCCAGAGATCTGCCACACTTTTTTTCCAGATTTTACCGCACAGCATTTTTTAAAATCCGATCACTCTTCGGCTGTTGAATTTAGTGGTACAATTCCCAACAAAGATTTAGGTTTGAGCTCAACTTGAGGTTAAGTTGAGAATTAAGGTATTTCTCAAATCTCCAACATTTCTCAATAGTACCTCAAGTGGAGGATCATAGCGTTCTCAACAAAAAAGACATTTTTCATTGTATGAAAAAAGGACTGTTTCTAAAGTTGAGAAAATGCTAGTTCTAAACTGCACCTCCAATTTAATTCTCCAATTGGTCTCAAACATATAATTGAAGTACTGAAATTGAAATACCTTGTACCTTTTTGATTGAAACGACATTTAGATGAATTTAAATATAAGTTTTTCATTTTATTACTCCTTTTGTATTATCAATTATTAGTATTATTCTTTCAAGATTATTTAAGGATACTTTGAAGATTATTTACTTTTTTTGGGTAATTTTCCTTTTTATATACCTTTTTTCACTTGATAATTAACAATTTTGTTTTCATATCACTTCTTATGTATCTGCGCGTCGGTTAGAGATAAGTTGGAGAATGATGTTGGATATCAACTTGAGAACTATGAATTTCTCCAAGGTTAGAGAAATATTTTTTTGATGTTTGTTGGGAAGCTTTGCCCAATACAGGGTTGTAAACATACATAGAAATTGAGTTGCTGCAAGGTGAAGAGTTGCATTTCCCCTAAAAGTTTTAAGTGATGCCTTTTTTCGTGCTTACAGCAGAAAATATTTTTTAACGGTATGGTTCTGTCAGCATTTCCCAGAAAAAATCTTTGAAAACGGGGGAAAAAATTGCTATTCAGCATTTAAAAGTTTTCTGGTTCAGTCAATCAGAAAGAGGCAAAAACTGGAATTTGAAGGTTCAAAAACTTATTTTCCCAAAAATGTAAAAAATTTAAAATTTTAAGTGACGGAGTGAAGGCACCCAAAGTGATTTGAAAAACTTCAATTGAAGTGACAG
>NW_016191099.1:0-3641 GCF_001687245.7 Rhagoletis zephyria | reverse complement strand
CCTTTTCATTAAAGTGTCGCGCGTTTGTGAAATGAAGCTTTGTGTGAATATTAAACAAAGCACCTGCAACGTATGCTCCTACTGTGTCACGAACCGCCTTTTTGGGCCTCAAAGCGATAGAGGAGAGAAGAGGCTGTGCCCACAGACATAGCTGGTGCAGTGCCCTCGCGCCACTTGACAATTAATCCGCTATTCTCTGAGCTCGTTCAAGAAGAAAATCTTGCATTGCAGTGGCACATTTATTTGCTTGCTCGCCACCTTGTTGTTGTTGCTTGCGCTGCCGCAACACACACAGAATAGTAACCATAATTACAGCAGCTATTCATTAGCGATAATATAACTGCAGTTGTGCTGACAAAAGTCAAGTGGGCGTGTCAAGATAAGAATATACGTACATACATATGTATGTGTGTATGTGTGCGTGTTGATTGTAAGGCTCGAGGGTTCAACAGCGCGTATACTTAACACGGAATACTGGGCCGTTGCTACATATGAAAAGTGTTGAACTCTGTGCTACTATATTTTTTCGTTTGTGCTGCAGGGGAGAGGTGAGAGGAGATGCGCTAAAAGAGGGCCAAAGCTTTAATGTGGCAACACGTAACCAACAATGGAACATTTCAACAAATTGCCGGCCGCTGCTGTGCTGCTTAGCTGCAAACCTAATTAGGCGTTGTTGTTGCAGCAATTGTTGCACGTTAAGGCGCATTCTGTTTAGACATAATGTGGAAGAAGAAACTTTAAAACTTCAGAGGGACCCAAGCCTTTTTATATATGCAGGTATATAGTAAAAGCATACGTATGTATGCAAGCAGCTTTCGAAACAGCTTATATGTATGTATGTATGTTCGAAGCTTTTTATAAAGAAAAATATCTTGGATTTCTATCACATGAATTTATTACCAATAAGCCTCTTTAATACTTGTATGTAGCATCTTTGTAATTAAAAAAAAAAAATATTTATTGAGAACAGAAACTAGAGCACTAGAGACTACAATGGTATCGATATATACATCGACAGCTTTGTCGATATGAGTTTTTATAAAGATATCGGTAATAATATTTTGAAAATGCATTGTTTATCATATATGTATTTATAAATCTAACGATATAAGCATAGGTTATCAAAACGCATGCGAATCGAAAAATATCTGCTTATGAAAAAATTATAAATAAAGTATAATAAATGCTAATGCGAAATTTACCTATCGATGCGATAGTATTACCGATAATCGATAACAATATTTGTAAATGTGTCTATTCACCGATATATACGCTCGCTCCACTATATCTGATTTCACTTTTGTTTTGTTTTTTTAATATTCACAAAGTTTTGCAAGCTATAATTTTTGTTTTATTTTTGTACCACAATGTGGTTCATGCTATAAACAAAACCATATAAATAAAGGTTTCAAACTGTATCAATTAATAACAGAGGCCAACAAAAATGAAAAAAAATTGGTGCAGCAAGTGTTAAAGCTGTTTTTTTATATGCATTGCGAATCTGTAAGTATAAAGTTTCCATCAGCACCAGATTTTGTGAAAAAACGAGATCAATGTGTCAAAAAATCGCACTTCGAATTAAGCCTGAATTAAAGCTAGAACGATCCCAGAAAATACAATTCCTGCACCTAGACCTGCTGGTTACTTGGTTCTGGTTCAGTGAATGGGACAAAAAACGAAAAAAAATAAAATAATCAAAAAACACTCCAAAATTGGAATTTGTCCTAGATATGGAAATTTTCTTATAGTATATCGGCCAGTTAGGCGATTCAAAACAACTAATTCGATGATTCTAGCAGCTGAGCAACTGTGACCTTCGAGCAAAATTCCAAGCGAAGTAGGAAAAAATCCAATTAAAGTCAATTTACATATTTCAATTTTGCATTTATTGACTTTGTAGAAAATCAAAAACTCCCAATCGAACACTACTTGCTAACAACAATTGTTTAATAGAGTTGTTATTCTTATCCAAAATTATTTCGACACTGAAGACAGTTGACAGCTGACATTTAATACGCGTCAATGGCGTCATTCATGAAAATATGTGCGATGTTAGATTTCTTGGTAAAACTGTAGAAAACAAAAAAAAAAACATTTTACTTCTTCAATTCACTTCACTGCGGCACGTCTTTTAAACTTTATTTGATCGTTTTTATTTTCCTATTTTGTGCTTCTTCTTATTTATGTATGTTGTTGTTATTAGTGTGACATCATGTGCAGTTCATGCTATTATTTCGCTACGCGTGTGTTAGTGTTTATGTAAATTTCCATCATTTTGCTTGTAGGCGTTGTTGACTTTTGATGGATATTTTTTTTTTGTTCGTTGTCTATGTTTCGTTCTTTTGCAAGTAAACAATTTATTCGCTGTTAAACAGACACCAACATTTTTATGCATACATACATACATATATGCAGACATATGGCATTCGTCAGCGCTGTCTACATTCTCAAAGAAATGTATTAAACATCTATGATTTATTTGCAATTGCTGACATTTTAATAAAATTCGCCAGAAATCAGCGGGTGAAGTGTGGAGTTGTGCATAAAAATGAGTTGCTGAACTAAGGTGCGGACTAAATTGATGTCTTATTGAAAATGTCAAGCTAGATTTATAGATAGTGGGAACTTTGAATAATATGGCCGACTATATTGACTATCAACCTATTACATACTCTCATTTTGGTGGTGGGTCTTTAACGCAGGGTAGGAGAGAACGAAAAGTGGTACTGAATATGGCACTAGCCGAAACCGGTTTATCTCCAAACCAAGCTTGAGAAGGGATGGTAGAAAATAGTTCTACAATGCATCATCAGCTGGGTCTCAGAGTCGATCCATGCCTGCTTGCACGCCAATTAACTGACCTTGAAAAAATTAGGAGATAAATGAACGCTCTGCATGGCGAATCGAAGGAAACTTGAAAGCAACAACAATGTCACTCCGATCGTCTCATTGCAATTTTACATAAATAGCAAATAATGTAAGGATTGGAGTAAAAACAACAATTAAAAAAGTGACTCAGAATACCAAATGCTACAGTCGCCCACTTATGCAAGTTGAAGTATTAATATATACATATGTATGTATGTGTAAGTATGTTTGTATGCACTTAAATGCAACACTAATGAGCATAGCGGCACGTTTGCGATTTGTATCTGATTGCTGCTGTTGCCACCACTGCCACTGCTGCCACTGCTGCCACAGCAAAGATCATAGGCAAATCAGCCAACGGCAGCTAAGCGCTTAAGCGAACAACAACAACTGCAACATTGCTGGGGGGTGTTCATAGATACATATATAAGCATTTATGTATGTGTGCCACAGCTTGATGGCAGCAATTTGATAGCGAAGCGTGGCTGGATAATGGAGTAATTCACGAAACGAATGCAAAATAGCCAGAAGCGTGCTGCACACAAACACACACACACACACACACACACACACACATAAGCTCACACATACAACCACCTCTGCTCTGAAACATTTTGGGTGGCCTGCGTTGCTTTGTTTGGTAAACTGACGCGATTCCCTCAACAGTTTGACAGTCAAATTTGTTGGCAGATTGACGGCTGAGTGCCACGCCAATTATGTTCGCGCTAAAGTGCAGCGAAAGTTGTTAAGTGCAAGAGAGAGAGAGAGAGAGA
>NW_016191098.1:0-3641 GCF_001687245.7 Rhagoletis zephyria | reverse complement strand
GAAAATTTTTAATAAAAAATCGCGCGATTTTTTATTAAATCTTTTTGCCCGCGGCGCTTTTCCCATAAAAATCAATACTTCGATAAATAATAAAAAATTTTAATAAAAAATCGCGCGATTTTTTATTAAATCTTTTTGCCCGCGGCGCTTTTCCCATAAAAATCAATACTTCGATAAATAATAAAAAATTTTAATAAAAAATCGCGCGATTTTTTATTAAATCTTTTTGCCCGCGGCGCTTTTCCCATAAAAATCAATACTTCGATAAATAATAAAAAATTTTAATAAAAAATCGCGCGATTTTTTATTAAATCTTTTTGCCCGCGGCGCTTTTCCCATAAAAATCAATACTTCGATAAATAATAAAAAATTTTAATAAAAAATCGCGCGATTTTTTATTAAATCTTTTTGCCCGCGGCGCTTTTCCCATAAAAATCAATACTTCGATAAATAATAAAAAATTTTAATAAAAAATCGCGCGATTTTTTATTAAAAATTTTCGATTGCGGCGCTTTTTCANAAATTTTTAATAAAAAATCGCGCGATTTTTTATTAAATCTTTTTGCCCGCGGCGCTTTTCCCATAAAAATCAATACTTCGATAAATAATAAAAAATTTTAATAAAAAATCGCGCGATTTTTTATTAAAAATTTTCGATTGCGGCGCTTTTTCAATAAAAATCAATACTACGATAAATAATGAAAATTTTCGCCTGCGGCGCTTTTTTCATAACAATCAATACTTCGATAAATAATGAAAATTGTTAATAAAAAATCGCGCGGTTTTATTAAAAATTTTCGCCTGCGCCGCTTTTCCCATAAAAATCAATACTTCGATAAATAACTAAGTTAACATTTTTATTACAAAATCTCTCGATTTTAGACTGAATCACTTTTTTTTTATCAATACATCAATATTTAATTAAAAAAAAAAGAAGTTAATTACAATTCCCGTTTTTATTGTTTCTCGTTTTCAGTGCTTTTTTTTGGGCATTTTTTGTTGTGTGGCAGCACCGACATTGTAGTAAAATTGGTTTACAAAGCAAAAAGTGAGGTTGAGGTTGACATTTTTTGCAACTTAAAATTCAATTTTCATAAAAACTATAAGCCTCGGGAGGGGGGTTTCAGATTTATAATCACAAAAAGCCGCTCTAAACCCCCTCATTTTTGCTTTTTTTAAAAGCCGGGTTCCGTATTGGAAAATTTTCCCAACATTGCACTTACCACTTTTCCATATCACTTTTTCGTCATAAACAAACTAATGCACATCTTTTGTTTATTTGTGTTTAGCTCTTTGCACTTTTGATATCCATAGAATCGATTTCTATAGGGTAGTGGTGCAGTTTAGGGGTACTCGGTTGCTCTATTTTAAGGTGCGTAGTACAGTTTAGGGCATCGTAAATCTTTCTTTAAGCGGGTTAAATAACATTTACCTATACTTCTTCGTTTATTGTTAGGGTTATACGCGTGTATTATTTGCAAATTTGCGAATAACAATTTGCAAAATTATAAATTTCGTCGCATAAACGCATGCTATTTGCTATGCACGGATGACAAATTTTCGAGTGAATTTTTCTCGGGGAAATTCAGGATAAGGCAGAATCTTTCCGAGATAATTATATTGCTCACCGGACGGAATTTTTTGGTTCGATATACGCGAATCGATTTCGCTTAATTTTCTTTATAAATTTCGAGAACACCTTTAACTGTCAAAAAAGAGTAATTAAATTTTATTAAGATAAATTAAAATGCATAATGCTTACATGTTCGCCGCCTTCACTATAATCCATCTTTTTACTCCACTCTCATTCATTGTTACACTTTCTTAATCACCGAATTTTTTCAACTTTAACTACACCATCTGTATTTAAAAAGAAAAAAACTGTTCTGCAACTTACACTCGCGATACTGGTTAAGGTTCCTCGTGGTTTGTGAATGGCAATGGCCATTCATGGAAATAGGAAACGTAGCCCACAAAAAAATCCACATGCGTCCCACAAGAAGCACGGTTACCTTCTCTCCAGCTTTATGCCGTAGCACACTAGCAATTTTTATCGATCAAGTTTGCGCAAACTTTCGCTAAAACTGGTTCAGAAAATTGCATGTAATCCGAAAATTATACTTAAATAAATCAAATAAACTCCTCACATTACATTATCGCTGGCCTGTAAGTTAACATTACTAGTCTAATTCTTTTTTGAGCATAAAAAATATATTTCCAAAAATACCATAAATTGCATGCTGTAATAGGTGAATCTCCTGGCAATATTAACCCATAGGTAAGCAACCAACAATTCGGCCATGCAACCCTGTCGACACTTATGATCCAAACGTAAAGCGAGCTGCACACGATCAGTTCACTCGTCAATCATTAAGGGGTCATAACACTATCGAATGTTTACGTCAGCAAGATCAAAACTATGCAAGAATGATAAAATATTAGAAGTTTGAGATTGAAAACGTACTTAATACCCATTTATATTGCTCGTCAACACAAAATGTTCTTGTCTTGCGCCATATTCCTAACCTGATCGGAATAACATTATTTGCAGAAAAAATTACTCGGTACTCGGCAATGCGCAAACGTACAGAGGCGGTGAGATACTCCCTAACGTGCAGGTTCTGCGGCAATAAGCACCCAATCAGGCTTTGTCCTGTATTTCGGGCTAAGGCACCCGAAGACCGTTTACGCGATGTCTTATTGTATCGGTATTGCTCCAACTGCCTAGCCGGGACCCATCGAGCCGCCCACTGTACAAATGAGGGTAGTTGTCGACGCTGCCAGGAGTCTCACCACACACTACTACATATCGACGACGCAGCCAAAAAGCGCACGACTCGTCGCTTGACGATTAGTTAGTTACATAAGTAGATAAACGGAGCATTGTGGTTGAACGGGCTGGAAAACATTGCGTGTCGCAAGGGGGGCCGGCATGTTTAGGCCAGCTGCCTAAATTTGCTACACATTTTTCGACCCCCCCTAATGTATAACATAACTTAATTATTATGGTTGCTGTCGAGCTGTTAACTACTCTGTTAAATCTGCAATAATCAAACTTTCGTTGCGCCGATGAATGAAGATTGAAAAATCATGATACTTTTTTCTTTAGTCTGTCGATTTTAGAACTGGTTCGGAACTATAGAATTTAGGACTAGTTTGGAACTATCGAAAAAGGGATGCAGCGGGGGGCAATTGACACTTCCTGGACATCGCCATGTTAAATTCGACAGTTGCTTGCATGCAATAGAGATTTAACGCGAACCAGTACTGGGTCTAAATGTACTAGAAGCGCTCCAGTTCAGAACTAGAGATTTTCCCCACAGGGAAGTAGCTAAAAGGAAATTTTACCCGAGTTGAGCGTTCTTTTGTCACTCGCTTACAAAAAAATGCAGCTAGTATAAATGGTGGTCTGGACACACAACATTCAAAGCGGTCTGGACATACAACATTGCAAGTTGATAAAAGCGTTGTAATAATATATCTCAGTCCCATAGAATTTGTTTTGATAACTTATGATTTTGAAATTTTAGCAAAAGTCATTATAAACAATTTATTTATTTATGATTACAAAGCATTAGATTTAATTGACAATATTCAAACAACATACATAACATAGACCTAAAATTTCTACAGCGAAAGTA
>NW_016191097.1:0-3641 GCF_001687245.7 Rhagoletis zephyria | reverse complement strand
GTATACATTTGTCTATATCTATCTCGATTCGTTTTGGCTGTTACAAACAACCGTTATGTGAACAAAATTAATATACCCTTGTGCACAAGTGCGCTCGGGTATAACAAAAGACAAATGCCAAAAGCCAAAAACAGTCAAAATATCGCAATTCTTTTATTTTGTAGACCAATATATGTATGTGCATACATACCTAGCATATACATAAGTTCTTATGCATTGAGTGCAAGAGTGTATTTTAGTACAAAACGAAATGAAATTTTATGTTCCTAAATATTTCTTGCTTAGCACCATATAAAAAAGTGTTTATGTAATTTATGTACATAAATGTGAAACATGTACATATATTTTTTGTATACATGTGTATGTACCCTTCAGGGAATCTGCGTACTAGTGAATCAAACTTCTAGTTACGTACTAGATCACCACCAGTTCAAAATCAGCGAAATGTGGTGCTTTAAAAAAAATATATTTAAGTTCACTTTTTTCATTGAAATATATATCTACGGTGACGAATTTAGAACTGGTTCGCAACAGTCAAAAAAGGGACGCAGCACGAACTCGATCTTTACTGTCGAATTTTGAACTAGTTCGGGGAAATCGAAAAAGGTGTGCAGCGGGGACTTTTTTACTTTACTCAGATATGAGTTTGGCGGCATTTTCGTTCAAATACGATACTATTCTGCACTTCGCAGATGTTTTTTCATAGTTTCATAATACAAAACAAAGATTTATGTTAACATTTTAACATCTTGAGACCGTCTGGAATCTAACCAATAACAGCAAGAATGTCTGCAAACTCGACTACGGCCAAAAGTGTGTAAACGTACATTTCTTACAATCATTCAAACAAATTTAATTTCAAATTGAAAACAAATTTCTTTGAAAATAATTTAAACCCGCACACACGCAAGAACAAAAACAGATTGAAAAATCATGATACTTTTTTCTTTCATCAAACGATTTTAGAGCTAGTTCGGAACTATAGAATTTGGGACTAGCTCGGAACTATCGAAAAAGGGATGCAGCGGGGGGCAATTGACACTTCCTAGGACATCGCCATGTTAAATTCGCCAGTTGTTTGCATGCAAAAGAGATTTATCGCGAACCACTGCTGGGTCTAAATGTTCAGAACTAGAGATTTTCCCCACAGGGTTTACATAACAAGCCAATTAATTCATTTATTTTTCTTTTGTTTGTTAACTCCGTTAGTTAACCGATTTTATGAATTAAAACATTTATTTGTAATTTTTTATGGAATCGGCATCGGCATCAGCATCGGCCCATAATCCGATTATTTGGCATTGGCATCGGTACCTGTAAAAAACTGGAATCGGTCGGACTCCAGCGACAAGCGCATTTATTATTTTTTCTTTCGCATTGAACGCATTCTGTAATATTCATAATTTTGTTTACATTTCTGAGAAAAAGTGTGCAAGAACGTGTGTTATTCATAAACGAAGATTTGTGAGCGTGCGTAAACATGAACAAAACAAGTAAGAAAGTTTAAGTTTGGGTGGAGCTGAACATTAAATACCCGGCGCAAGTACTAAATATATATTTTTTCACCTTTCTGAAACCTACCGCTAGATGGTAAGCCGGGGTGTATCAATTTTGAGTAAATTAGCGTCCTTAAATTTCGAAATATTGCCAAAAATATTTAATTACATTAAGCACTTTATGACAAACCGAAAAATTAAAGTAAGAATCGGCCAATATTTATCCCAACCCTATCCATTTCAAAATGGCATACCTCAAGGCTCTCCCCTATCAGTTAGTCTTTTTTTAATTGCCTACAATAAACTTTGTGGCATTCTCTCCTTACATAAAGAAATCGACTTTCTAGCTTACGCAGATGACTTTATATTAATCAAAAAATTCAATAAAGACAAGAACATAAAAATAAGCTTAATTAGCATTCACAATAATATCATAACATGGTGCGACTACTCAGGCGCAGAGCTGTTTGTGGAAAAATGCAAACACATGCACGTATGCAGAAAACATAACTGTCGCACAGAAATATTTTCGAACAATATGG
This sequence comes from Rhagoletis zephyria, assembly GCF_001687245.7. NCBI lineage: Eukaryota > Metazoa > Arthropoda > Insecta > Diptera > Tephritidae > Rhagoletis > Rhagoletis zephyria. The sequence goes on along the minus strand of NW_016191097.1, from coordinate 1,603 downwards.
CAATAAGCACTGTTGATAATATTAAGATCTTAGGCATTACATTTAATAAAAATACAATTGGAATACACACATACAAAATCTTNAAGCACTGTTGATAATATTAAGATCTTAGGCATTACATTTAATAAAAGATGCAATTGGAATACACACATACAAAATCTCNAAGATACAATTGGAATACACACATACAAAATCTCCTAGCTTCATTAAATAAACGACTTAATATTATAAAATGTCTCTCTAACCAAAACTACAACTGTAACCCAGCTTCGTTAATCTCCGCAGTCAAAGCCTTAATTGTTTCCAAAATTAACTATGGCCTTTATCTCTTTGGATCATCTCCAAAATCTATATTAAATAAATTAAAAACCACATTACATGCGGCCATAAGAGCTTCAATTGACGCCTACCGCACTACACCTATAAATAACTTGATCTACGAAGCCAACCTTACCCCATTAATTTTAAGCCTAGAACTCATTATCGTTAAACAATCCAAATCAATAATGACAAATGACCAGTCGCCTTTATCTAAGCTTACAACAAAAATTAATAAATCTAAAAGACTCCAGAAGGTCCCTTCAGTAATAAATAAAATTATTAGTTATGCCAATCATTACGGTATTCCAATAAACACAATAAGCAAATATCATCTCCTAAGTTCCCTAGTTGGCAGCTCTCGCCAACCTCCGTAGATATATCTTTACATTACTTTACCAAAAATGAAACATCCCCTGAAATTTACAAGAAGAACTTCTTGGAACTCACTAATAGGCTTAAAGCATTCAAATTCATCTACACAGATGGCTCCAAAATAGAAAATTGTGTAAGCTTTAGTGCAGTCTACAATGACAGAATAAGAGTTGTGGGACAGTTACCAGCCTATAGCTCGAATTTCTCGGCAGAAATTATAGCCATCTATGAAGCTATAAAATTTGCCAGCCAAAATCGATGCAAATTCGAAATCGCCACAGACTCACTTTCATCCCTCGAAGCCATAAAAAGCCCAAAAACTAATAACATCTATTCAGAAACCATAAGAAATTTCCTCATAAAAAATAAAGATAAAATAAGACTCGTCTGGGTGCCAAGCCATGTACAAATTAAAGGCAACGAACTAGCCGATCCAACTGCAAAGGAGGCTTTGAGACGTCCCCTTATTATGACCAATAATAACCTAGTCAGCGACATACAAAGCTACTTAAAAAACTGTTTGCTCTTAAACAAAGTAATACATACCACAAAACTACCAGTTGGTATAAAAAAATAAACCCTCAAAAATAAACCATGAATGAAATCGCCAAAATCGACCGAAACTCCGAACTAACAAGAAAGGACCTAGTCAAACTTGCAAGAATACGATAAGGGCACAGCATTTTGACAAACCAACATTTACTTGATAAAAATGCAACGAATATATTTATATACTGCAATAGATCCCCAATCAACATAGAAAACATTTTAGAAAATTGTAAATTTTTCAACCAATATAAAAGATCCCTACCAAACACTAAGCCAATCGACTTTCTTATAAACCCAACCCTCGACAACCTTAAAACGTTTATAAGCTACTTAAAATATTGCAATGTATACGACAAAATCT
>NW_016191094.1:0-3641 GCF_001687245.7 Rhagoletis zephyria | reverse complement strand
TATAATAGCTATAGGCAAGCAGCAACAACAGCAACGCCAGCTGAGCAGTAGGCCGACGATAGTCACCATCCGTTTCTCGTTGGCACAAGCCAACGCATTGGACTATGGACGTCTAGTTGACGCATAATTGTAAATTTTTTTCTCCATATTATTTTTATTAATTTTCTAAAAAAAAAAAAATTTGGCGCTTGGCTTTCTTCCTCCATTCTAATTAATGCTTAGTTTCTAGCTGACATTTGATTTTATACTCATTTTTGCTATTTCGATGCGAAATTGCGCTTTGTCCATATCGACAATAGTGATGCTTATAACTATGTACTATGATACATATAAATGCATACATGTGTATATTTGTAACTACGTGCGTATGTAATTAAATAAGATGATAAACATTTTTTATTTGTCGTTTTTTTTTTCGCAAAGCTCCTCTGTTGCTAAGCGGAAATAGTTGCGTTCCTTTATTTGATTCAGATACTGCTTTTCTGTTGACAGCAAACGATGTGTAGTAGACTTTACTGGCAACAACAGCTGTTGTTGTATTGTATGAATGAATAATAGGGTGGTCCAAAAATGCATGGGAAAAAGTAAAGTCGTAGTTTGATTGCTCTCACCCCCTAGGATTCGTCTATACCAAAAAAAATTACAACCCTATTTCGTTATTTTTTATTTATTTTGAAATCGAAAAATATTTAGAGGTCGCTCAAAGCGCTCAAATTTTTCCATGTATATATTTTACATGGGGAAAAACAAGTTTTGGTATAGAGGGTGAAGAATTCTTGAAAATCAAAATTTTGTTTATCCTCACGAGATTGCCAAAAATAATACCCAATTGTTTAGTATTCCATTTTTAATACTAGCGATTTTTTATGGAACCCCCAGTATTGCATTTTTTGAGGGTTTTGAGGGTCCTCTAAAAATAGTTAGCAATAGAAAATCGTTAAATAAACAATTTAGTGTTGTTACCGAAAGCCCCCAGAAAAGAAATCAAGTTTTTTGATCGAAAAATATAGATTTTCAATAATTCTATACCATTTATATGAAAACTTGTTTTTCCCATATAAATTACATGTACAATTTTGAGCGCTTTGAGCGACCTGTAAATATTTATTGATTTCAAAAAAAAAACATGGGTATAATTTTTTCCCAGGGAGAGCATTAAAATTTCGACTTTACTTTTTTTTGGACCACCCTAATATATAAACATATAATGGTGGCGGCAGGTGGCAGCTGGCATTACTCCGCCCCGTTGGCGTAAATGATTGGCAGACCGAAATGTTGAATCAATTTGAAATTCTCATTGAGGATAGAGCTCTACGCAGAATTAGAGCGGATGACGGTAAAACGGTCGGCGGTAAGTGAACAGCTGTAAAAACGCTGCCGCCGCAATCATGGGCCATTCCATAGGCCTTTGTGAATTTACATTTTGACAGCGGTTAACCGTCGACCGATTTACCGTCGTCCAGTGCAAGTCTGCATAGAGCTTATAGCGTTAAAGTCAAGTGGCTTAGAGATTGTCAAATCGCAATTTCAAATCCACACTCGAAAAGGCTGAAAAGTAATTTCCAAATTCACATTGCGTAGTTAATTTTTAGAATTGGCAGTCAACTACAGATTTTCAGCACTGTGAATTTGGTCCATAGTTGCTTTAATAAAAATTCAAACACACATGCATATAAACGTACGCGCGCAAGTATTTTCACAAAAGAAACGGGCAAGTGTCTAGAAGAGCTTAAGCATAACACACTTAGGGGCAGACTACAAATTAAGAAAAGCAAAAGAATTTTAAAATAGAGTAATGTAGTTTTTATCAGTATTTTATATTTTTTACGTTGCCTTTGCTACGTAATTAACTTCTCAGATGACAAGGAAATATGCGGATAGAAAAAATGAAATGTACATAGCTCCTAGCAGGCGATGGGTCAGAGAACAGCAGGGCACACAGACTGCGTTAAGAAAAAATTAGCAGCCATTCGCACGATGGATGGATGGATATTAAAGTTAAGTAATTTTAAACGATATTCGCGGAAGCATTTCAATAAAGGGAGGTAGCTAGAGGAAGATAAAAATGTGTGTACATACTTGTGTGATGAGGTGTCGTTGTTGGCTCCATTGCTGAAATTATATCAGCGCCGGAAATGCACATGAATGCACACATGCCAATGTATGCCCATGCACGCAGACAAATGGCGTTTAAGAACAAACGATTGCCAAATTAAGGAAATAACTACGAGAATAGGGTTCCTGCTTACTCGCCATTTACATGCTAATAATTTAGGCCCAAATTATTTCGATAGAAAAATACTAATTTTAGTAATGTTTTAGTCTGAAGAAGACTGCATATGAAAGTAATTTTTAAACTTTAAAATTCTGCTTTATATATGAATGTATGTGNTTTGATTCCCCCCCCAAAAAAAAAACATTCGATTATATTCCCATTTTTACATACGACTTTCTTGTGGATTAAAAAATTGATTTTTATTCGATTATTTTTATACTCACGCGCTTTTTTTTTATTTTTTTTTTAATAAAAATCTTTGCTTAGCATTGCTAATATTTTTTATCAGAAAATACCCGCAAGGTCCTACGGAGCGGTAGTACACACCTCTAACCACTCAGCTTTAACTTTAATATTTTTCGAATTCTGTTAATTTTGCACTCCAAAAGAGTGTGCAAAAATAAAATATTGCTGCTAAAAGTTTGGAAATTAAAATGCAACAACAGAAATTTGATTTACGAATTTAATTGGGAAATTGTTTTGGCGTGAAGTGAAGCGTGAAACACAGACGCACTTTAATACATCGTTGATGCTGGCAAATTCATCTGTTCAAAGTGAAAAATAATGGAGTAAAGCACGATTTAAAATGAAACTGAATGTAGTATTTCGCTTATGCAGTTTGATAGCCCATTAAATTTTAGTATAATAGTGCTAGTTCTAAATAGCTCAAAACTCGCATTGATTTTTGAGATTTTTTTTTGTTTTGTTGTCGGTGTCACGCATTTGCTTCTGTACAAAGTATGTACAACAAGAAAGAAAATCTTGATCAAAGACCCAGAGAGCGCAAACGAGCCAGGCAAGCTACAAAGCTTTACACTCACACATACATAGACAATGTAAAGTAAATGCAATTATCGAGATAGCCCAGATTTATAGAATCAAGTTAAGTTCTTAGACGCCTAAAATTTCAAGACGAATTAGCAAGGAAAGCTTCGACCACACCCTTCCAAGAAAGAACACCGTAGGTATATTAATGGCTTCATTTGAACGGTAATTAGCAGATGGCACGACTCATTTAGCCATTGTATGGGAAAACTTTTCGTCCTGTGAAACAGCGAGGATTCTTGGCCCTCCAATAATTTGAAAACGTAGATCTAAAAACGTTTACTTTACAACCCGTTTTTTGTGCTAAATGCTATTTTTGCCAACGCAAAAGTTCATAACAATCGCCGCGAAGCAAGCGGGCATTGGCTAGTAGATGATAAATGACAAACGGGAGGGCGTGCGAAAAGTAATGGAAATGAAAAAGTGAAATATATTGAACTAATAAATTACATTGTGTGAAAAGTACATATAGAGTGCTTGAAATGTTGAAAGTACGCAGCTGCACAAAAAAGCACAACGTAATACTGATTGGGCTCATCGA
>NW_016191093.1:0-3641 GCF_001687245.7 Rhagoletis zephyria | reverse complement strand
TTTAAGAATTTTCTGAATTTTTGTACAACTTTTAATTTTGTAGCACAAACAATCAAGCTAATCACATTTGCTTCAGCCGGTTACGTTACACGTCTATGCATAAACACTCCATTGTATATAATTAAATATTTGTACTTACGCCATTTTAAATAGTCGCTTACATAATTGCTTTTAATTATTTTACGAATTCCAGCTGTTGCATGGGCAATGAGAGCTGAGAGCGCTGTTTGTATGTGCATTAGGGTGGTCCAAAATAAGGATTGTTCTATATCGAAAAATATAACCCAAGATTTCATTGTGAAAAAAAAAATATTTAGAGGTCGCTTAAAGCGCTCAAAGTTTCGCATATATTTTATATAGGAAAAAACAACTTTTCGATCGCAAAATTCTGGTTCTCATCAGGAGACTACCAATATTTTTAAAGTTTTTTTATTAAACCCCCTATTGCATTTTCTGGTGTTGTTGGGGAACATATGAAATTTAGTTACTAAGAGAAAATTTTTAAATAAGCAAATAGAATTTATTACTGGGTATCTCCTGAAGAGAAACAGAGTTTTCCGATTGAAAAATGTTGATTTTGAAGAATTCTATACCATTTCTACGAGAAAGTGTTTTCCCCCTTACAAAATACATGAAAAACTTTGAACTCTTTTAGCGACCTGTAAATATTTTTTTTTATTTTAAAATAAAAAATAGGAGTACATTTTGGTTGGTATAGAACAATCCTAGGTGGGTGAGAGGATTTAAATTCCGGTTTTACTTTTTTGGACTACCCTAGTGTACATACATACATACATATGTATTTACAAAGCGAAGTTAATACTTAAATACTTACTTTGGAGCAAAAAAGTTTAGCATATCAAATGGTGTTTTCGAATATTTGACTTCCGTTGCCGAAAAGTCGGGAATAACACGTTCAAGGTTATTGACTCAAAGAAAAGTGCAAGTACAACATGAAATATGATATATGTACATATCTACTTTCAGGATGATAAGAATCACGTTTGAAAAAATTACCAGTGTGGTTGGATAAGAGATATTTGAAACTATCTTATACGCAGCAAATAAAACTAATAAGCTGGCATATAGATCTTCTATTTTTCCTTAGCGTTGGCGGCACTGTTAATCTCAATCTTGGCTCTGAGAATACCCCGTTTGGTCCCTAGCTTACTTCCATGAACTAAATTTACTCAACGTTTTTTCATCTGATGTTTGCGGTATGCTGTGGCCTAAGTAAATATGTAGGAATGAAATCCTATGATTCCTACTTCCTCCGTCTCGTCAAAACCCAAGAAAGCTGCGAAGTGCGTTCCAATCTCATCGTCATTAAGATGGTGGTGTATGTGATGTTGAGGGTATTCCTCTTTATTTACTGGATCTCTGTGCATCTTACCTTCGATGGATTCTATACTAACTACACGACCGGAAGAGGAGTACCGGTTTCAGTGGTGGCCCTTTTAAAATGCATTGGCCAATAACTATTAAAACTAAAACTACAAAAAGGCAACATTCATCTCCTCCGAATCGAGTACAGACAGCGCAGGCGTAAGCACTTCATGCGCATTTTCGAACTAAAGATGTGCCCACTATCTGGAATTGCTCTGGGGCAGATACCACATTTTGTCTTAACTGCAGGCGTTTTGGTGGGTCCTGGCACCAGTAAAGTTGCAGTCTGCGAAAGTACAGATCAATCTGTGACCTATGGCTCAGGCACGGCTGCAAAAGCCAGCAACCCTAAAGGTAGATGCCTCGCGATTTAACTAGAGAAAAGTGATGAACGTTCAGTAGAAATAATGCCGAATGAATGGCTACGATGGTAACAACGAACGATGCATAAGTTGGGTACAGAAGTGGAATGTCCGCAACACTTCGACACCCTTCCCTAAAATACTTGGGAGTTGGTAGACAGGCTGAGAGCTATGCTACCTAATTTCTAGACCACTCTTGCGGTTTCGGTCGAATATGGAGTACTCTCGTCATAGATATAGAGGTGAATGGGCAATTTGCACCTAAAGGACTCCAGCTACCCTCCTGGTTAACCAAGCTAAGTTTTGCTGAAGTTCAAGGAGACAGAATCCAGATATCGTCCCACAACACATTATTATCCTACCCTGTCGGAAACACCAACAACCAAAATGAGAATTCCAGTCTCAAAGTGGCCTTCTCTTTATGAGTAGTGAAAGGTTATCTCAACCTTTGTTATCGGCTCTAATGTGGATAGAATTTTCGGCTGGGATCGCTAGAAACTCAACGTAAGTTTGGTATCAGTAAGATAACTAGAGTCAAAAGTGGGAGCTCAATTTTCCAGTTTTTCGGGTATTATGTTCTGACTATTTTCTACAAACTTTAGTTCGCTCAGTCATTATTTAGAAATTTGCTTAGGTAACAGGTAATAATTTTGGTTCAATATGCTTGCTGTTGTTGTTGTAGCAGCTAACATATTCCCCCAAGAATTTTTGGGGAGTCTTGCTGAAGTGACAGTCCTTGGGCAGAAATAAATCTGGATCGTTCCGCTTACGTAGACCCGACTGTCGTGGGAAGGACAATATGCTTGCTCGGGGTTGCTGCTGAATGTTTGGAAACTCCCAAATAATGTACCTGAAAAAACATATTCAACAACTGCCCTCCCAAGGGTATGTGAACTAACGTCATTGGATAAATTATATTAAGCAACAACACTTTAGCAAATTTTCAATCAATTAGATACTTTAACAACTGAATCTTCGATACTGCTGCATACTTGGATATTGCTTTAAAAATTTTGATAAATATTTATATATATTTCGCAATGTATTTATGTAAGCTTTCTTAGGAATAAATTTTTGGCAAAAATACTGGTATGCACATATTTATTTTGGGTATTTTCTAGTTTCAACACAAAAGCGAATGGCCGCTCCTTAAAAGCGAAAAAAAGTTATCAAACATAAATAAATCAAAGGAGTAAAGAAATCCAAAAAAGGTTTTGTACGAATCGCCAAACACGCGATAGATACTTCGATAAGAAACATAAATATTTAAGTAGGAATCCGTGCAATGTAAAACTACAAAAAAAAACACAAAATGTCACCTATTTGTTGTTGTAAAAGGCTACCAAGGACATTTTCGCTTAATGCACACTTTGAAGTATGGAAACCTTAAATCAACTACATTTCATCCACATTTGAGGAAGAGAAGCCTATGGACTTGCGTGGTCGAATTGCGGTGCAGAGACATTGTTCGCAACTACAAGTAATTAATTTCACCAATACAAGGCTTTAATGACTTCGCTAAAAACTTTTCCACTTTTTAGCCGACCNCTAAAAACTTTTCCACTTTTTAGCCGACCACTGACTGAGCTGCCGGACATGCCATTGTCGGTCGTCGAGCTAAAAGCCATGCGAGCTGAGCTGCAAGCGACAAAATCCACAAAAACAAAAAGGTGAATGCAAATAAAAGCTGCCATGCAAGATTGTAAATATATAAATTCTTAAGTTGGTATTTTATTAGGTTTTTATGCGAGCAAATGCTGCTGCCCCACAAAACAAAGCGTTCGGCCAAACGACCAAGCGACCAAGCGACCAAGCGACTAAGTGAAAAGGCCACCGGTTGGGCGCCAGTGTTGCCAGAACTTTTTGGGCCGACCGGCTAGATTGCCAAAAAAA
>NW_016191092.1:0-3641 GCF_001687245.7 Rhagoletis zephyria | reverse complement strand
GGTAACTGTTGGCTCTACGATCCACTTGCATTAAGGTGGGTGTCCTGTCCTTAAGTTTGTAGTTATGTACATACTTTATTTTACCTTTTATTATTATATTTAAATGTTATTTTAGGTATATCCTGAATTTAACCGCTGCAGCTTTCATATTCATTGGCACCGTTTTTGATGGCGGTGTTTGGTATTTGGTGAAGAACCTTAAAATTTTCGATGAGGAAGTGAAGGAAAACGAGAAAGAAGCGGCGAGAGAGGAGGAGGTGGTGCCTTTTGCAGAGAAGGCATGAAACGAATGTTATAGATTACCAAAGTTATGCATATTTTTTCTTAAGTTTTTATATTTATAAATGTAAGTAAAGATTTTACGTTAAAAGGCTTGGAACCAATTCAAATTCAAAATAAAGTCAACACTGAGCTTAGTTGCAGCTTTCGTTGCTCTTCTGTGCCAACTGACGTCCCTTGGAAATGGCAAGTCCTTCGCTCTGGTATTTCCATCCCAGAGAAGACCTCTCCTCTACCTCTGTTACCAGCATCGCGACCCGCGCTTAATACTTTCAGAGCTGGAGCGTTTCTGTCCATTCGAGCGACATGGCCCAGCCAGAGTAGCTGTTGCTTTTTTAGGCGTGTTACTCTCTACCACAAACTTCGAGTTGCCGCAACAAAAGTTCGCATGTCTGAACCCAATTTTAACCGGTTCAATAAATCTAAATCGACGACGAGAGATGATTTTACTACTCAATTGCCAACTCAGTCCAAAGTAGCACTTGTTGGTAATTCCGGTCGTTGAACACCCAGTCGAATCACAAAACACTAAAATCGTGAGTCCCATTTTCTGTGTAAGTTTTGTTTCATAAAGTTTTTCAATTTAGAGCATTGTTGTTGTTTATTGATCTGATAAGATAGGGTCCATCCAGACTTGGTCCTTCGAAAGGAGAATAATTTGCCAAGTCGTTGAAATGTAGGAACTGACGAATTATTTGGAAGTGATTTTTGGTCAATACTGTTACTTGGGAGATTTAAATAGGACATGAATATGAATAAAATGAAATTCCCATCTGAAATGAGCAACCCCGTATAATTTCGAAAAATGTTTTATTTTGTTCAACTATTTGCAGCTCTGAAGACTTTGAAAATATGTAGATACGACCAGACCGGTTTTGTTGGGATTTTTCATATTTTTAACAAAAATAAAGTAACCATTTGTAATTTAAGCAAAAAATTTAAATATTTCCAAATTACAGAAAACACTGGATATACTGGACATGTGGCTTTACTACATATGTATGTTTTCAACAAATATTCATATTTCACTTAACTTCTAACTGAAAACTAAACTATTCACTATTCGAATAATTACTGTAATGTTCGCCATCTAACAGTTTGACAGTAGCTGTAGCGCTGTTGCATTTGATTGATTTTCCGGTTTGTGGCTCTGCTACAATAACTCTTCACTTAGCTAAGAACAGTTATTAACACATACAGCCTAAACCGAAGCAACGGTTCTTGGGCGAAAGAAATGCGTATACCCATGTGTATGTGCTCAAGTAAATATATCCCAGCAGCAAACGATAACCGATAGAATATATGTTGGTACTAGATCATAATATTATAAAATAATAAAGTGGTTGTAAGTGGCTAAGAGTTCGCGTTGATTTTTAATTATACAAGAAACGCTTTTATTTCCCATTTAGCATGCAGATGTGCTCAAAATGTTAGTGGAAANAAAAATATTAAAAATCAACGCGACCTCTTTTCCGCTTGCAAATTGCACTTCATTATACTAAAATCAATGGTCTATAAAACCGCATACCCAACATTTTTCTGGAAACACATTTTTTTTTTGTTTTTGAATTTTGGTGAAAACTTTTTTTTATAACTTTTCAAGTTTTTCTGGGGAAAACCTACAATTGTTTTCGACTAGATTGTATTGTGTAACATTTATTAACTAGAACAGGAGCATCGATTTTCTTCAAAATTCCTACTTTTTCTGCACTTTGCACTAAAAGATTTAATGCAAACAAAAAAAATTAAAAACTCGGGCTCAACTGGTCTCTTTCAAAGTTTATTAGCTTTCATTTAAAGTAAAAAATTAAATTGAGTGAAAAATGTTAGCTCCAGTGAATTGTGAACACTAAATGCCAGTTTTGAACCGCTGTGCTCACCTTGCCCGTGGACAAAGCTTTCTTTACATTATCTATTGAGGCGTGCAGAGTAAAAAATCTCTCTGACCATCGTTTTATGTAGGACCATGTCAACCTAAATTAGTTCTTTCAATACTAAAATTATTACTTTTAATTACCATAGTAAAAAAAAAATTAGTAAACGATGTTTTTTGTAGTGATCTTAAAGACTTGCTTCAAATATACCATAACAAATCCGAAAAACTTTATTCATAACTTTTTTCGATTATGTCTCACAAAAGAGGAAGTCATGAAAATTAGTATTTTTTCGTATGGCTACGTACCCGTAATAATGTACTGAATTTTTTTTAAATCCCATATGTTATTTTTATAAATTTTGTTGCACTTTGACTGAATTATTAACACTTGATTAAACATTTTAATTTTGGTAATAGCTATAAAAATAATTTCAAAATATAACAAACAAATGCGAGAATTGAATGTGCAGCTCATATTTATGTATGTATGTTATGTAAAACGAATATAACATGTACAAAAGTCTACGTACGTCAAAAAATGTCAAAAATTTTAAAAATGCATGCACATATTCGTAATCAGCGTCCCAAAGAAACCACCGGGAAACAAATTTCAAGTAAATCCAATAATTTTTCAAAACTACGTCCGTCATATTGGATTTCAAAAAATGCCACTCAACCTTTAAAAGTAAGCAATTTTACGGAATTTTCAAGACAGTAACCGATTTTTGGAGAGAGGGGGGTTTCAGTTTACCAATAATTCCTCATATTACGTTATTTTAATCAGCGTAATTTTTCGTGCAAAGCGGTATATTTTTAACCCGTTAGGCAATTATTTGGGGGTCAATACAACCGACGAATATACATTAATAGATGTATGTATTATAAATAAATCGCAAAACCTTAAAAATCTCTGCATTGGGTGTAAAATCATTTCAACTTCAGCAACTTTAAATTAACAAAAATATAAATCTGTTTATATTGGCAAATATTTTCTAATGGCGGGTATATCAAACATTTCTATATTTATTAGGTTAAACTATTTAAACATGCTACACCTACCAAAAGCGATAAGATATGTATACGTATGTATGTACATACATAAATGCTGAACGATTTTACAAGCTCAAATCAACGCCAAATAAAATAGCTATCAAATTAAAATGCCACTAATCAGATTCGTTTTTTTTTGGTAAACATGCAACTTTAATAAAAACGCGGGCAATAAAAATTTTAAATTTTATATCAATGATATTGATACGTTTAAATACAAATGTACATATGTATATGCAAGTATATTGCTTCTCTCTTTGCGGAAGTTTGAGGATAGTCTAAATTACCTGATAAGTATAGTTAAATCATATTGTACATATGGCCTAAAACGCGGACTGTTACATTACATTTTGGCTCACACTGAAAGCATAGGTATGTGGCATTATTTAGTATATACAGTGTTATCTGGCTGGAGTGAACACCCGATGCTACGAAC
>NW_016191090.1:0-3642 GCF_001687245.7 Rhagoletis zephyria | reverse complement strand
GTAGACAAAACACTTCCCCCAAGAATTGCATAAAAAAGGCGCTAAATCCCTAAATTGTACCCCAATCAGCTGGTAAGGAGAGCTGCTGCTAACCAACTAACCACCCAACAGCTTTGTAAAAACCGTAATTTAGTTTTTGAAGCTTGAGAATAAACCCTCCATTGATCTGTAAGCTTTCGACATGTCTTTAAACTTTCACAAAACAAAAATAAATATGTGGAATTTTCAGCACCTTTCACAAATTTAATGCCACACGTTTTCAATGCCAAAAATCGAGCTGACTCATTCGTGCTTTAAGCAAATGACCAGAAGGGCACTTCCACCTCTGCGTTTACAAGCAAAACAAATATCAGAAAACCCTGTTGGCTCTTTTATTTTCATTTCTATTTTCATGGCAAGCGTGTTGAACACAGCCGCAGGGCACACCCAGCAAAATAAAATGAAAAACAAGCTCGAACCTCGAACGGTTGACTAACAAGCCAACCATAAACAACAACAAGCAACAGAGCAGTCTAAACCAACTAACAAACAAAATAGCCAACAAACCAGGCAACCAGCGAGTTAAACAAGCGAGCAAATAAAACCAACGATAGCAACTGTGTTTAGGTTGTTATTGCTGTTGTTTTCCCTTTAGACGGGGACAAATCAGCGCGGGTGTTGTTGCTGATGAATTAGTAAAAAGGAAGTAAAGACTGAAAAAAATGCGATGGACCTCGCATATATACATACATATGTATGTACGTACGTATGCACATTAAGGTGTTCCAAAAAAAAAAAGAAAAAGTAAAGTCGGATTTTTAATGCTCTCACATGCTAGGATTGTTCTATATCGAAAGTATATACCCCCATTTTTTATTTTTAAATAAAAAAAATACTTAGAGATCGCTCAAAGGGATCAAAGTTTTCCACGTATTTTATATGAGAAAAAAACACTTAAAAAAATACTTAAAAATCAATATTTTTCTCTCTGGTTCTCTTCAGATAATAGTATTCAATTGTTTATTTAACCATTTTTTGATACTAAAGATTTTTTATTGGTCCCACATTGCATTTTCTGGTGTTTTTGGCGGACCTATAAAATAAAGTTACTATGAAAAAAGGGTTAAACAAGCAATTAGGTATTATTATTGGGAATCTCCTCAAGAGAAGGAGAGCTTCCCGATCGAAAAATGTTGAATTCTATAACATTTCCCTTAAAAGTTTTTTTCCATATAAAATACATGGACAACTTTGAGCGCTTTGAGCGACCTCCAAATATTTTTTGATTTCAAAATAAAAAAGAGTGGTAAATTGTTTCGGCATTGAGCAATGCAAGGGAGTGATCGAATAAAAATTCCGACTTTACTTTTTCACATGCATTTTTGGAGCACCCTAATCCACATTCATGCAATTAGATATGTATATGTTTGCCTTTGTATGTTTACAGAGGTGTCTTACGTTAGTGAACGTTGGCTCGAAGCGACAAAAGTACGAGCTCAAAATATATTCAAAAAATTTGTAAAAAAGTCTAAAAAAAAAACCTCAAAAGTGACGTTGTTGCTGCCAAACGAACAAGCGTGCAGACGTTCTCAGGAGAAATGCAAAGCGAAAAGGTTAAAGCATGTGAGACCGAAAATTGTAAACAACATGAAATTTTTTATTTGTTCCGGCAAAGCAAGCGCGGCAACAACTCTTGTGTTTTCGTACTTGCAGCAACGTTGCTTAATTTGAAGGCTCTTTTTTTGTGTAGGATTTCTATGACTTTAGTGACCACTCGGCTGTTTTTCGCATTGTTATTTTTTCCATATATGCATTGTATTTTTTTAGTTGTTTTCACGACTTTGTGTTCGTGGGTGCCTTTGAGGGTGGTCCCTAAATTATTAATATTTTTGTATACGCACAAAATACAGGCATCAACGAAATTTTTGAATTTAAAAGTAGTAGGGATCACTATCAGGGTTTGGGAAAATTTACTTTTTTCCAAAATCTCAAAAATTCGACGAAAGTTTAATATTGGCCAGCTCAGCGAGTTTATGAATTTATGTATATGAATAAAAAAAAAATCAAATATCACTGAATGTCAGATTTATAAGATTTCAAATAATATTTTTTTTCGAAGTTTTTCGATTCTTAAAAAAATTTAAAATTTCTAAAACTCTGGCGCCGATCCCTAAGTCTTTTTTTAACATTTTAAATTTTTGCAGTATGTCTTTATTTTTAGCGAAGAAAAATTTAGATCTCGATATTGTAAGGACAACCCTACTAGTGTCCCTGCTTGCGACTTTACTACGCTGAACCAATTTTATTTTCAGTTGTTGATTTTTCACTGGTTTTCGGCCGAGTAGCTGTGTTTGTTAGCACATTGACAAAGATGGAAGCACAAATAAAAAATTTCCTTGTTGGTAAGTAGAGAAACATGAATAGCGGAAATGTCCGTTGAGGTGAGCAATCAACCAAAGCCCAACCTAAAATCCCAATACACAAAAGACTGGAAACAAAGTTCTAGTAAATGAGCTACGTATGGGCAACTTAAATGAATAAACAAATTTAATATTGCGGAGGCAGTCTGAAATTAAATTACGAAGGTTAAAAAGTATAACTGAAGTTGTTGCTTTCCAAAAAATTCAATTTCAAATACATATTACTTTCTACGCAAGACATTTTTATCAAACAAGCAATGTAATCTACTTCGCCTGGATATACCAAAAAAAGTATGTGTCCTATCTAATGATTTCATATCGGTCGAGACTGCCCTAAAGTACATTATACTAAAAGCGACAGCTGCAATCTAAAATATTCTGCAGGAACTGCCGGGTATTCCTACAAGATCTTGTATGTATGTTCCGGGAATGGGGTAATTTCGTGTTGATCAGAAAAATGGGCCAGTGTTCTTCTACAGTCATCTACTAGTTGAGATCTAACAGAGGTAGAAGAGAGCACCTGAATGGCCGCTTAGCTATCCGAGAAGACATTCACGGGTACATTTTCTTTGATGTACCTTACTGCCTCATTAATTGCAAACGTTTCCGGATGGAAAACACTTTCGGAGTCTGGTAGGTGAAAGGATAACTTTCTGTAATATTTGTCAATGAAACACGTGCACCAATCCAGCATTCCTTCTTTGACCCGTCCGTAAAGAGAGTTAAGCCTTGCAAGAACTGGACTTTTCCATGAGTCCAGCTACTATGGCTTGGGAATTTCCAGCAGGGTTTATAGTGAACCCAGGTTTTCGACAGGATATAGTCAGTGGGCAGCGATTTAATTTCAGGCGGCAATATATCTAGGATGGAACCTGTGCCCGAACGCTTTTTGCTTGCAGAGCACGCTGTTTGATGGCACTCTGAGCAGCGGAGTTTTCGATAAAGATATCTACGGGTGGTAAGTCAAGAGGGATATTCGAAACATCCTCAGGACAGGATCCAATTGCACCTGCACCTGGTTTCAAACCCCATCTGTTCCTAATATTCTCTTGGCTGCATAGATAGCCACCGGGGCCTTCCTTGCACGCTCTATTCAGTGCTTGGCTTCCAGTTAAGTTTGGGATCCAGAATAACTCTAATGTATTTCCGATTGTTTGACAGATTCAGTTCCGTTCCTTGGATCCCTGGTTGAGAAAAATTAGGTCATTTTGTTTTACTTGTGAAAATCATAGGGTCAGTTCTC
>NW_016191088.1:0-3642 GCF_001687245.7 Rhagoletis zephyria | reverse complement strand
TTTTATTACAAAGATATATTGTAAGTGACACAATGTTTCCCTCAACTCATGACACTCATATATTAGTCAGTTTGTAATATGTTTTTATGTATGTACCTAATAAGTATATGTTCTGATGTACTATAAATCTCATTATTGCTTTGTAATATATGTATAATAAAAATAAGGGGTTTATAAGAATAATTATTTCCGCGAACTATTAGAACAGTCTGCTTCTATCTGTGGCTACAAAGAGGGATGAGTTTACTGGATATTTCTGTCTGCGCAGACTGCGCATGGGCCCTCTTGTTACCTTATAAATTAAAGTCATAAGTATCACATGTATGCGTAGTCCAATTCACGAAATCATTTCATCGATCTGAGTAAAAACTATGTACATACATAAACTCTATTTCGCGTTAATTGAAATCATAAAATTGTGTTCATTCATTCAGTTTCTACTCAAACGCATGAAATGATTTCATGAATTGGCCTACGCATAATGGTAGTAAATGACAGAATGAATTACAACAAACACATCCTTTTGACATAATGCACGAAAACGTTGGTTCAAATCAATCCGCAACGTTGGTTCAAATCAATCCGCAATCAAATTGGACGTTTTGCCCACAAACATTGCAATTTTGCGAGCAGTCTCATTGTAAAATCTCATTTTTCCAATTTCATAGTTTCGGCTTACATTTATAAAATTCAACGAAAGCACGTACCTATTTCGGCTGAGTTATCCATTTTCGGTTATATAGTGTACAAAATAAACGCAAATTAAATGAGTTTGTACAACGTGGCCATTAATGTGGCGATAAGTTGTACAACTTGCCAGAAAAACCTGCCAGAAAAACCTAATTTTTTGCAGCGGCACTACGCGACACGGCGCGATACTTTGTGGTATACCTCACTGAAACTGCAGCGGCGCGACACTTCGCTGCAATTTTTTTTATATTTATTTGCGTTAAAACCTTCAAACAAGATGGATGCCAGTGACGCTGATGTAGTGGTTAATGCCTTTTATTTTTATTTTCCTTGGCGAATTCTCCTCAAATTTTATGTTTCTTTACATAAAATTTTCTTCTTGAATGAAATGCATGTGAATATTCACTCACAATTCAAAATCAATTTCTTCAAATTAAAAATATAGTACGAAATGTTATGTCGCTCCGCTGGGTATACCGCACTATGCGGCACCGGAACGGCGAGAAACCACGCGACGCGACAATTTTGCCTAGTTGGTCAACTTTGCCGTGCATTGTCGCGTCGCGTAGCTCCGCTGCAGCGTAGGGCGGTATGCTCCATAAGAATCGTGTCGCGTCGCCTAGTGTGGTCGTACCTTTAAGCACATCTGCATTTGGTGCTAAATATTCAAAATGTTATCGATAATTTTTTTCATTCCATCGTTATATTTTCAACTTATTTTTAACTTGCAAAATCTCATAACGAATTGTTCGATCATAAGAATGTTCATATCGATTCTTCATTAGATCCAGAAAATTATATGAAAACAGTTTTTGAATTAAAAGATTCTTCAGGTTCATATAAGTTTTCCAATTAAAAAAATTATATCTGCCTTACTAATGCTTAAGTAGAACGTATATTTAGTAGTTTATAAATGTGACTGACTTGGGGACCAGATTGAGCACTGATATAGTTGCAGAAATATTATATACAAAACCAAGGCATAAAAATAACGGTGATACGTAGATTTGACAACTGAGAGCGGCAAATAAAACTGATGTCTAGTGATGTTCTGAATTGTCGGTACCCAATACTTAAAAAAGGTTTTGGGTCCCAATACTTCCCTATCGATACCCGATACCGATTCTTTACATTAAACCTTCGTCATTATATGCATTTCAAGTTTAGAAAAAACTTTCATTACTAATTTATATGATATCGGCTAAAACACTTGAACTTATCGCAACAGAGAAATATTATTTTATTTAACCTTAGTCGATCCAAGGTTCAAGAAAAAGACTCAGACGGATGAAGAAGCCTTTCAGGGGGGAGATTCTTTAACCACTTACCGACAAGTTTCGGATCGATATCGCACTTGTTGACATAAAAATATTTCACATCATACGTCAACAAAACTGATACCGATTAGAAAATTGTCGCTAACTGGTTACAGAATCTGACCCAGGCCTACAAAAATTATATTGTCTGATTCAGCTGGAACAAAAATGCTTCAAACAAGTAAGAGTTTCTCTGTATTATGGCCTCGAACCGACATATATACATCTTTCATTTGGATCAGTATTAAAACCTCTATTGGCTCCTACATTCGGGTTTTGATAGGGGAGTCTCCCCTGAACCGTTTTTCCATATTATTGGCCTATGTGCGCTTTTATTCGAAACCTAAATGTTTCGGTACTGAGTATCGAGCATGATAAAAATATAGTAAGGTAGAACCGCTGAGAGTCACTTTTAAAATTCTTGACGTTTCCAAACAATTTAATTTTTAAATTTACTCACAAACTCACACACACATTTTCATTTTCAATCTCAAGCAACAACAATTTCGAACAATTTCAATTTTTTATTTTCACTTTTATATGATTTTAAAATGTTGGCAAACTTCAAAAAAAAATCATGGCCGACAAATTGAGAGAACGGTTCTACCTTGCTATATTTTTATCATGGTATCGAGAGTATTGGATACTTAAAGTATTGACAGAGAATGTTAATTTAATGAGAAGGAGCAAATGTTAAAGTTAAATTTTTTTAGTACTACTAAATTCTGAAAGGTTTGAGATGCGGAAGTTCACCAAAATAAATATTTGATGCGAGGCTAAAATGATGCGATCCGTTAGGCTAAAACGAAAATTGGCTGTTTTTAGATATTTTATAAGAAAAGCGGAGAAATGGTAAAAAAATACCAAAAATGTAATTTGTAGAAATGCGTCAAAATGTAAAAAAATGGGGAAGGGTAAAATGAAAGCAAATTAACTAAGGTCCAAAGTTGTCAAAAGAAAAAATCTTGCAAGCGCGCGGTTGTCGTTATATGAAAAGTGAATTTTAAAGTGTTAATTGAAAAGTGTGTGTATGTATGTAAATATTCAAAAAAAAATTTAATTCATTAAAAAAATATATATATTTGTACATTTGTGCCAAAGATGAGAGTTTCTGACTTGGAACTCCTGGCATCAAGCCATTTATCCATACGTACCAAAATATGGATTTATAAAACCAAATAAGCATTTAATCATTACTTTATTTTTTTCGCTAAAAAATAATAATTAGTTATAGGTAATTATTATTAAAAATTTCGGGACTTATTCCTTTTATTAAAGTGTCGCTACCTCAGAAAAGGGCATTTTGAGTTTTTTGAATAATCATTACTCGTAAGTGAAAAAATAAAACTCAATAATTTTTATCTTTAAAAATAAAAATCATAAAATAATCACTATTTTTTATCAAAAAAAAAAAAATATCGTTTAATAATAATTTTATTTTGAGGGGGAAAAAACCCAAGTATTAATTATTAAATGTATGAAATCTTTATTGGTTGAACTCGAAAAATAAAAAAATCCAGTGGTTAACGCTTCTGACTTTGAACATCGAATTCGCAGGTTCGATCCCTGCTGAAGTCTAGAAAAAGAAGTCTGATGAGGAGATGTGGTGATCTCCGAAATAGTGCTATAACTTCTA
>NW_016191087.1:0-3642 GCF_001687245.7 Rhagoletis zephyria | reverse complement strand
AATTAAATACAATTACAATCTGAATTGCCATGGCGAATGCCTAAGGGTGTCGAGATGACAGGGCAAGATTAGTAGCCTCATGGCTCTTTGGAATCTACCTTATGAGCAGTAGCGCCGGCGTCTCCAGACGCGCCGGCCTCGCCGCCGCCGCCGCTTCTTTTTGAAGTTGACCACGCCGCCGCCGCAAAGCCTTTCGGCGTAAACCTCTAGTGTGTACGACAGGGATGGGCATAAAATATAACGAAATACCTATGCGTGAATATATGTATTTTAAAGTGTAGATATGTATGTGTGCGTGCTATGTGTATGACTATAGCCTAAGTCTAGGGGCAACCAAAGCGATAACCGTCGCTGATTGCTGCGCAAATATCATCGGTAGTGCAGTGGAGCGCTGTTGACACTGTTGAATGGGCAACACACACAGCTTTGACGATAATTAAACCACATTCAACATTTTAACTGGAGAAGAGGGCAAAGCGTGCGGCGATTAGCCGGGAATCAGTTGGACAGCACGACGAAAGCAGCAGAGTGACAGACTTCCAGGCGCTTGCACAGCTATGTATGTACTAACTAGCTGAACTGGGCTTGTTGGGCGTCAACAAAGAAGTCATGCGAGTTTAGGGTGGACACATGCAAGTGCGAATGCGCTAATTTTTAGTCAAAATGTGCAAAATTTTTAATAAATGTTTGAAAGCGTAATACTCAAATGTGTGTGAGCACAAACATACATATGTATCTATGTGAAACAGTTAAAGTTTTATATCAGCGAATTTTTTTCAATTTGCAATGAACAAATTTTATCGCATTTTTTAAACAATGTTCTATTTTTTGTTTATTTGACGCAAATGTCTAATTTTAATAGCGAATTTTCCAAGCTTTTCAGTGTATAATTTGTAGTGGGCATGACAAAAGGACTACGAGCATTTCCTAATAGAAAGCGCTCACGTCCGTCTTGCATTTTTGTCGACAGTAACGTTTACAGAAATACTAAAAATTCTCCTACCTGCGACATCTTTATGCATATTAATTCTTAAGTAAAATTTTTCCCGAAATTTGAATGCGAAGTCAGAAGATAGGAAAAGGGTTTTTGAAACCCGAATTCAAGAACGAATTACAGATAAACGGTTTGCTTTACACCTTCGCTTATCGCTCATGTTTTGTTGAGAATTTTCTAGTACATATTTTTAAATTTTTGTTTTTTTGGATAGGATTAATATATTTAACATAAGATCTGTGCGTTTTCCGACGTCATTTAACCTTGAAAATTACATCAGTCTTTCATTAGTTAAAAATATTAGAGAGACGCTTTGACCTCATACATTTTGATATGTTGTTCAAGGTAATTTTCTGAACATTTTGGTATATGTTTCATCCCCCGCAGACTATTTGAGACTTCACAGTTATAAACAATTTCCAGATTAACTGCACTATTTGGTAAAAACACACAAAAAGAAATTTCCATACAGTTTCACCATATGATGAATCATAACTCTCAGACGGGGTTTTCAACAAGAACTTTCTTTTTGTTAACAAAATAAAACTTGAGGAAGACCAGATTCATCATTTAAAAGACTTCTTAGGCGTCAATAAATATTAAATCTTTGACAATTCTTTCACTGATCTGAATGGAGAATGGCGCTTGAATCAAAGGGAGCAGAGAACCCATTCCAGGCTATTCTTATATACATTTATTTTACAAGCTTGCTGTAACAGGCAATACGACAGACGAAGATTTCAAAGACCTAAAAGCATCGGTTAAAATAGGGAACCGGTTTTTTTCAATTTTAAATTTTTCGAATAAATCGAAACCCGGCTTTAGAAATTTTGGGGAAAATTTTGCTTCAAAACTAACTAAGCCCATATGGTATATTTCAGAAATATTTCATAAATATTTTTACAGTTTAACAAATGCACAACAAGAAAAACAGGAATCACAATTCCCGAAAATTAGCTTATGGTGATCTTAAGCTGATTTGTTATGTATTAACTTTTATGATAAAATCTCCAAAAAAGTAAATTTTGAATTAGTTAGTTCTGGCATCAAACGTGAGCTATATTTTTAACCAATTTGTATCAAGTCAACATATGTATTCCCATTGAGAAAAAGAAATCTTAAATATTATAATTTTAGTTAATTTGCCTGCGGTCAATTAGTTTGAGTATTTATTTATAGTCCTCGATTAAAACTCAATCACTCAATTGAAAGGTGAGCTCAATGCAATTTCAAATTCAACAGTCACGTTTATATTGAGCCATTGCAATCAATGATTATTCATAAACATTCATCATCAGCAATAATATTGTTGCCATCACGCAATTGTTTGTTTTTATGCAGCTCATCAATATATTTGTTAAAATTTTTTGTGTTTATATACAAGTATGTACATATACACGCATGAATATATATGTATACATATTTGCATATGAAAGTTGTATATATGTACGTACACTCCCCATACAAAGAAAATTGGCACTGTTTTCTAGTGGTATTTTAAAATCTATTATATTTTCAGACGTGTGCTAAAATGTTTCGGAAAAATATGAACATTTACCTAAGCTGGACCGATTTGAAAATGCCTCAAAAAAATTTAGTGTTATATGAATAAAAATATTGTTTTAAAATATTTAAAAAAAAAATAAAAATACATCAGATGACAACATAGTTTAGGCTTAAGAAATTTGTATAAAAACATTAAAAAAAAATTTAACGGAATTATAACAATGAAATATTTGATGCTGTTTGTTTTTTATCATTTTTCAAAGATAGGGTATTATTGCGATTCCGTGGAAAAAAAAAATTTTATAGTTCTATGAATATTTTTTAAGCTTAAACTAAGTTGTCTTCCGATGTGATTTTTTCTTTTCAAAAAGTAACTTTAAGAAACTATTTGTATTTATAAAAACACCATCTTATGAGGTATTTTCAAATCAGTCCTGGGGCCTATTTCATAAAAGTGACAGTTGCGACAATTGTCGATTTTTCTACAAAATTTCACTGCCAGAATTGTCGCCGACATTTTTTCTGTTTCATATATGCTTGTAGGCAACTATGAAAATTTTTGGAAAACGACAGATGTAATATGGAATATTGTCGACAATTGTGCTGACAATTGTCACTCTGACAAAATTGTCGCGACAATAGCGACCAAACCAAATAGCTCCGTCGGAAAGCTATCACAGGAGAGTTTTGTAAATTTATTTATATGGTATTTGCGCGCATAACATTACTTTTCAATAATTTGAATATTTCTTAAAATGAAAATAATGCAAATGATTCACATATAAATTTCACATGACTGGTGACAATTTTGTCAGCGACAATTTTAAACCCCGACGATGACAATTTGTCACCTTTTTAATGGAATTTCTCACGGAATTTAAGTGGTGGTGACAATTGTTTTTATGAAACAAAACAA
The DNA here is from genome assembly GCF_001687245.7 of Rhagoletis zephyria. Taxonomy (NCBI): domain Eukaryota; kingdom Metazoa; phylum Arthropoda; class Insecta; order Diptera; family Tephritidae; genus Rhagoletis; species Rhagoletis zephyria. Next base: position 226 of record NW_016191087.1, on the reverse strand, counting down.
CCACCAAACTGTCACTGACAACATGGAAAAGCCTGTCGTTACAAAATTATCACTGTCGTATTATGAAATAACAAGGCCCAGCTCACGTAAATATTAGTATTTTTCCAAATTATGGTGGAGGTCTTCAAATATAATATACATATGTACATATGTACCATATCCACATTTATTTTGATTTTTTGCGCTTCTGATTTTCTCTTTCGATTTGTGTGGCGTATTTTTTTTT
>NW_016191086.1:0-3642 GCF_001687245.7 Rhagoletis zephyria | reverse complement strand
ATGCCAATGGCTATTCTCTATGCTAAAAACCCTATTTTTTGCAAAATTTTATAAGAAATATAAAAGTAAAATTAGACTAAAAAGCTATAAAAAGAGTTTATTTGGGAAAAAATTCTTTAAAATAAAATAATCATGTCAATAAAATAAAAATCTAATAAGTTAATTAATAATGTGTTGGAGCCTTTAGAACTTCTTTTTAAATTTAATTTAATTAAAATTTCGATATTGTATTAAAAATTTATTGTTTATTACCACCACTATCCAAATTTCATAGTCTGGGTTCGTTATTGACAAGCCTAGCTCCAATCAGCCGGTAAAGTAAAACCAGCCAGCAGGAAGGGGCGCGTGCTTGCTCCAGCTGTTGAATGCCCCATAATCTCCGTCTCACAAATTGGCCGGAAAGCGAGCAACCTCACTGTTGGTGGATGTGTGAATGGGCACGAGTGAGTGCTGACAGTGGATACTGAAGCGTCACATTCCATTATTTGACCTGATTTGGCCACTTGGTATGTGAAGCCACTACCTGGAGAAAAGCTGCAGACAGAAACTGGTGAGCGCACCCAAGGGATAGGAGAAGTACCATGCCAGGTAATAATCGCGGGCGTGGCCACGTACACTAAGTTTATAGTGGCAGACATGTTGGATGAAGTTATCATCGGCGTGGGCTTTCTACTTGGCCAAGGCATGAAGATTGACCTCCAGGAAATGATCCTGACATATCGCGAAAAAAGGTTGTGGTCAGCTGAGTATGCAAAGGCAAGCATTAAAGCCTGAGGCCCGGGATGAGGTTATACATACCCGGTCTGCGAAGTTGACGTCGGCGGAAGAGTGTGATGCGGAAACACTAGGTTAGTTTCAGCGTGAAGATCCGGATTTAGGAAGATCTGTTAACGCAGTGCAGCTCCAGGATCAAAGCCTGGTAGTCATGGCCAGAGAAAGTGGCGTGAATCCGGCGAAAAGGGTGCTCATGAGAAGAGACGTGGTCTGGTCACCACCAGTGGCATCCAAGAGCACGGCCATGTGAGATGGTGCACCCCCGGAGATAAGCCGGAAGCGATGTCCAATAGCGCATCGAGCCGAGAGGGTTTCCAGAAAGGCGATTTGGTATTGATGTAAAAGCCGTAGCGGAAGAAAGGCTTCACCTCCAAACAACGATGTAACTGGAAAGGTCTGTATAAGGTCGAGGCCACGCTATGAGTGGCAAAGCGGCTGAGTAGCGCCGTACAGAAATGTCGCCCAGTGCGTCGCCACTCCAATACTATTTTATATGTTTTAATTTAAGCCGCTTTATCAAACAGTTTAATGACGTAGTATATCGAGTCCAGATCGTTGGGAGACCGAGAACCAAGATGAAGGTGGTCCACTTGGAAAGGCTTTCAGCGTTGGGAACATATTTCTATATGGATAGAAAAAGTTGTTGAACAAATATTGTTAACCAAGCGATATTCTGCCAACATCCGCAATAAAATCTGCGTTTTGCTAATTTTAGTCCTGCAATTACCACGCCCATTTCTAGGGGTTTGTCGCCTTAAAGAAAAATTTTGCCATACAAGTAGATATTCTATCGGAATCCGCAATAAAATCTGCGTTTTGCTAATTTTAGTCCTGCAATTACCACGCCCATTTCTAGGGGTTTGTCGCCTTAAAGAAAAATTTTGCCATACAAGTAGATATTCTATCGGAATCCGCAATAAAATCTGCGTTTTGCTAATTTTAGTCCTGCAATTACCACGCCCATTTCTAGGGGTTTGTCGCCTTAAAGAAAAATTTTGCCATACAAGTAGATATTCTATCGGAATCCGCAATAAAATCTGCGTTTTGCTAATTTTAGTCCTGCAATTACCACGCCCATTTCTAGGGGTTTGTCGCCTTAAAGAAAAATTTTGCCATACAAGTAGATATTCTATCGGAATCCGCAATAAAATTTTACTTGTTGCAAAAACCCGATGTTTAACGCCATACCAAATATATCTTAACATAAGTTTTCGAAAAAAAATTACAATTAATTGTTGATTCTTACAAAATTAACGATCTCGTCATAAAGAAAAATATTTTAAAAATAGTTCTTGAAAAACCCCCATTTTTTGAACCACGTTNATATTTCTGGATAGATATTCTATCGGAATCCACAATAAAATTTTACTTGTTGCAAAAACCCGATGTTTAACGCCATACCAAATATATCTTAACATAAGTTTTCGAAAAAAAATTACAATTAATTGTTGATTCTTACAAAATTAACCAAAAAATATTTTAAAAATAGTTCTTGAAAAACCCCCATTTTTTGAACCACGTTATTTTAGGGAATTAAACAATTTACTGGTCTTCACTATGCAAATCAACTTCAAAAAGTTCAACTGTTAATAGCTATGTTACCTTTAAGACAATCTTGACCATCTTATATATATAAATATTAAGCCCGTTTCTTTAGCTTTAAAACGACGTTAAACTTTAAAACAGCGTTGACAGCATATAATTATATATGCACAGTATTGTTTAGCGATAAAGGTGTTCTTACACGATATGTATTTGCATGTGTACATGCCACACTTTACAAATGCCAGCATATCGGGCAGAGGCTAATTAGATTTGTTTCTGTACAAAGCAGATGCACGTACATACGAAATAGAAATGTTCCTATTTTCATCTGACACACAGGTAGAACCATCTGAGTTTAGTTTATTTCGTCTTCAAAGAACGTATCTTTAAATAGTTAAATAAAGGCTGTGAATTTGACAGACATTCGCAATTACATATGTATTGAAAAAGTCACATTTACAGATGCAAATACATATCGTGTAAGAAAACCTTAATAAAGAGGGAAAATCAAAAAGCTAAGCTGAAAAAAGCAAAAAGAAGCGTACGCAAGTAGCAAGTTGCAAAATATATAAATAAATTTGATAAATTTCAGCAACACACAAAAATAGAGCTTTCACACGAATGTTTTTTTTTTTGCGCTGTCAAAATTTTACTTTGCATTTAGCACAGCAAAATTCAATTTATTTGTACACCATAGTAAATTTTTTTACCTCGTCTCACCACGGAGAAAAATGTTACCGATTGGCACACGGCCTATACATGTTTATAAGCTGTCAAAATTTTACCTAGCCCCATGAGCTAGATAAAATTTTGGCGTTCGTATTCACCACGAGAAATGTCTAATTTTTACTCTTATCCGTCAAAATTTCCTCTTCTATCAATTGGCACAGGCCCATACATGTCAAAAATTTACTCGCCGCGAACTTTGTTACCGAGTCAAACACGGTCTTAGTAAAGCGGGCCACAGACAGCCAACAGATCGCAGCAATCGGTTGCAACTCAATTTTAATTTTACGTTTTTCGTCGGCAAGTAAACATGCGTGCAAAACAGAACAACAGCTCTATTAAATACTATTTCCCATAGTCATAGTCGCAAGTAAAAACTCATTCTTGTTAAAATACAGTTTTAAGTGTCATAGATATCTTATAATAGGCTTTTTGTTAAGATGAGAGAGAATAGTGCTATGCATATGAAGAGAAAAAATTTACCCGGCAATGTATAGAAATATGAGTACTTTAATTAGTTCACCCTTTGTCCGTTGCAGGNTGTTACCTTTAAGACAATCTTGACCATCTTATATATATAAATATTAAGCCCGTTTC
>NW_016191085.1:0-3642 GCF_001687245.7 Rhagoletis zephyria | reverse complement strand
TCTTGCTTCGTTACTTTTTTTTTTGCTGGCTACACTTACATATGTAAGTAAGTATATTCAACCAACCGACATAAGCACTCGAGTTTAACGTTTATGTATGTACATATGTATGTTAACCAACATATGAACATATATTTAGGTAGTTCGGTTTGCGTGATTTTATTTGCTTTATATGGAAATTTTGTAACAACGGATTTTATAGCGTCGCTGACGCTATTAAAGGAGGGTACTAAGAATTACAAAGAACATTTTTTTATAACCTTTTTTGAAGAAGGAAATAAGTTCTTATGACGCTGCTTTCCAAGTTTAAGGTTGGCATTAACTAAATTTGTCGGAGGAATTTATAAAATAGCAAATTGCTATCCACACTAAGTTGAAAACCTGCTGGGCAGTAGACATAAAGTTAACGCTCGCTCGATAGAGGCACTATTTAGTTCATCATTTCTCGTGGAACGGGGAACAGAATGCAAAGCGCAAACTTGTCAGGGAGCTTTTCAAGGGCTGATCTCACTGAACACAATAAACATATTAGACGCTCCATGAGGGAAACGTGGAGGTAAAAGTGAAAGTCAATAGAGAGACTGCCTGAGGTCTCCCGTCTACATACAATTATGTCGAAGGAGCCTTCTAATGGGATAGGCCTCATAAAAAGACACGATGGCACCTTCATAAACAACAACAGTGAAACTGTAGAATATCTCCTTCAAGTGCATTTGCCAGGCTCTTCGATGGAGAAAAATCGGAAGACTCCTATCTTTTCTGAACATAGGTTCTCCTGATTTAGAAGTCTAGGCGGTTTGGCTCCATCTTTGACAAAAACAAAGTACTGTGGGCCTATTCTGGTCTAAAGCACTGGTCCAATGATGTAGAGATCTGTTCACTGTCGGGTGGATCGACACCATGCTACGTGAGCGTGATATCACATCGTCCCTTGACAACCACTACATGAGCCATGAGAGTGTGCCCACAGGGAGGTGTTCCTTCTCATCTACTCTGGTCTCACGTCGTCGGTGATCTCTTAACCAAACTACAGAAAATTGGTTACTATGCTGTTGGTTATGCGGACGACCTAGTATTTATTGTGATGGCAAAATTCGGCAGTACTGCATCAAACTGGTGTGTCAATGGGGGCCTCATCATCAACCCGCAAACATTGTTTCGGTTCGGTTGCCGTTAGGCAGACAGTGTTTGAATACTCTGACGAAGTCAAATTCTAGGGTTACCCTGGATAAGACTAAGATGAAATTCATGTCTAGACAAAGCAGGAGCGGATGTCTTTGGACCTGGCACCAAACTTTCTATTGCAATGGTCCCTTGGTCCACGGTCTTTGAGGCCGAGATCTAACAATCTCGATTTATGCCAGCTTAACCCTTAAGAGGGTTAAAAAGCGCGTTTCTAGTTATTTTTTCAGATAGCTTGGCGACTATAAGGGCCCTTTTCAATAGCACGCTCGCCAGGGAGTACTTTGACACTATCTTGTACATATCTGGGATCTAACTCTTGGCAGTAGGGAACACAATATTACTATGCTAGGTACCAGGATACTGCGGGAACGTGGGTCACAAGGCCGCCGAGGAATTGGCAAGAGAAGGCTCATCGTCTTCACTTGTGGAGCCGGAACCGTTTTGTGGACTCAGTTGGTCCTCCTCGAGGCTTATAATAGTGGCGTGGGGAAACCCATAACGTAGTAAGTAAGTACTGGGGAGAAGTAGGGGGCCTTAAATAGGCCAGAATTTTTGGTTATCTTTTCGCTAGGAAAGATATACATATTATGAACAGAGCAGATATAAAGTTGCTTATTGACTTCCTGACGGTCAAAAATTACCAGTGCTCTCACCGGATTTGTCTTTACGCAGAGACGGATTGCCTCTTTGCATTGAACACGAGGATACGTCAGAGAACATTATGTGCGCGTCATTGGCGAGTCTAAGACTGCGATGCTACAGTTCTTCCGCAGTCGATGCCCTTGAGGTTAGGCATTAGTCTACCAAGAACTTTGTAGCTCTCATAAAGGAGGCTAATAATTTCATGGGTCGTCAGGGTTAGGAACCATCGTTGGGATAGAAAAGATCTTTTAGGTCGCGGTGTCTACAACCAAAAAATTTACATTACATTATGTCCTACTGATGTAAAAGATCTTTTAGTTTTCAAGGTAGGAATTTTGAAATTTGAAAAAAAATATATATATTGTATTGCAAATTCTAAACTAAAAACAAATTTTGTAACACAATTTTATTTAGAGTTTGAAAACATTTTTTTTTTCATATTTCGAAAATGCATATCTTTAAAAGAGTTAATTTTTTAGAACAAGAGAAAATAGAGAAAGTCCGCTCAGAAAACTTGACACTAAGTCCAGCCTGCATGGACATCACTGGCGCGGTGAGCACAACACCAGCTACGTCTCTCTATTTACAACAAGGCTCATCTCAGGGATATCAAGCTCATGCACCCTTTCACACTCAGGTTCAGAGAAAAAGGAAGGGCTGCGCATTACCTATTTAGATCTGTGCCTTCCGAGATTTAACTTCACACAAAATTTCACTGTCTTATCTAAATCCTTCATCCCGAAAATACATCAACAAGGAGAACCGAAGCTCTCCTTCACCTTATTAATTATTATGGGCTTTCTACTACGACCAGCCTTCGCTTCCTGTGAGCATCTTACATAGAAACACACGAGCTGCGTGGCGCTCAGAAAAGGCACCACGCGGGTTTCCTGAATTATAACACCGGCGTACAGCCTTTATGCATGTCTGAGATGATCCTCCATTAATTTTTTCCTATGTCCCTGCCATCCATAGGAACACTCAAACACATACTTTTTTCTTGCTACAAANCGCACAACTATGTCAATTCATATATTGGCACATAAATACGTACATACGTACGTGTATGCAAGGATACAAATACTTACGTATGTGTAAGTATTCGTGCAAGCAAAATTCATGCTCATGCATGTGTGTGAATTTGTTTAGGTAGTACGCGGAGGATTGCTCCGAAATGTATGCAACTATATCGTTTAAGACATGCACACATCCCTACATACTTATGTAAATATGCGCACACATACATATAGGACTATACGATGGCGAGGTTGCACTTTTATATTCACAGTTCGTTGCATTGCAAATGTTTCTTAACGCAAGAAAGCGAAAAAACGAAAGCGCAGAGGGCATAAAAAATGTGGGAAAATAACAGAAATAGCAGTCAGAAAATATTCTTACATATACATATGTATGTATATGTATATAAAAAATGTATTTTACTTTTCGCTTCTTTAATTCATAAATCTTCTCTGCTAGTTTTTTGTGAGCTGCACAAAATTTGTTATTATGCAAACATATGTTAATTTTCGAATGCAGAATGTATCGTTATAGTATTTACTAAAAGGAGTGGAGAATTATGATGCACGTAATTTTTTTCTGCTTTGCATGAGGGTAAGAGCTGATGATTAAAAAGAAGCGAGCGGACGTATATAAAGGAAGATGATTAAATATGTTGGGGCTAAATAGGCGGCAAATACATACTACCATGGTAGTTACACCGACATGACTCTGGCATGACTCTGAGTGACTCAACTGTGTGTAGGCGAAAGGCGAGTCAACACGTAAATAGATGACTCGCGAGTCAGACGCACCGTA
>NW_016191083.1:0-3642 GCF_001687245.7 Rhagoletis zephyria | reverse complement strand
TTTAGCGGTTGAATTTCAACCGCTGGGCGAACACTAGTAATTATAATTTTGCATAAAATTTTTAATTTTTATAAACAAATTTTATAAAGAAATGGAAATATACTCCTTATGTTTGTATATATCGTATGAGTGTCAATATTTAAACACCACCACATCCGCAAAAGTGAAATTGCAATTGGTCACATTTGATGGTAGCAATCGAAAATCAAAGACAACATTTGTTTTGGAATTAATATTAAGTAATATTGCATGTTTGAAGATAACCGTGATATTTTTGCCAGTTGAGGCCAACCATCATTGTGTCGTGAAGGGTGGTTGGCACTGATAAATGGTGTCGGTGTTATTAGATACATCGATATTCACCATTTAATAGATAAAAAGCTACGTCAGAGGTATGTAAACTAGGGCTGGGACTATCCGTATATGCGGATAGCCGGAAAGCCGGATATCCGTACTGCTATTCGCGTATCCTTTTCCTTTTAGTTATCCAGATATTCGGTTAATATCCGTTCATTTGGCTATTCGGATACCCGGATATTGTAAAATGTGTTTGAACGATTTCGTAAGATTCTTCTAAAAATTAAAGAATGTACTGAGTTTTAAAATAAATAATAGAACAATTCACTAGTACAGAAAAACAATCCGGATATTTAAATCAGGTATTCGAAAGGTAGATCGCCATCACCCGCTGCGCTTAGTGTATGAAATTTCTGCGTGCTACATTAGAGGTAATTTATTTCAATAAAATACCTTAAACTTTGCCAAAAACAGGAGATTTAAAATCGCTAAAATATTTTCAAACTAAAACTTCCTTAAACGTCTCTCTTTTGATACGTTTTCAATTAACTTTTAACCTGAATTAAAATATATAGATTAAAAAAGGACACAACCACCTTACTTGCAGTTTAGAAATGAAACCCTTTCAAACCCATTTCGATTGACACCCCAATTATAATACTTCATTGAAATTATTGAATAGCTTGAATTTAGCGTTCTGAACAGTTGGCAACCTTTTTAAAACTCTTTCCAGAGCTCTGTAATGATTGAATCAATTGAGTGTGCATTCTCATTTTTCTCGTTTCAAAAATGTAATTGTTTGATTTAAAAAATTTAACAAATTTTAAACACAAAATATGTAGTGTTTTATGGAATGGTTGACACCCATTCACATAGAGAATTTGAATGCAAAAAAAAAACTCAATCATGTATGATTGTACGTTTATGTGAATGCAATGTGTCATTATCATTCAGCACTAAATAATACTAATTGTTGTATCAGGGTTGAGATTTTTGTACTCAAAATGTGAAACCAGAAGATTGCCATCTCCCTCAAAATAAGTAAACAAACAAATATTTGGTGCTCAAAATATTTTTTTAAGTGTTTGGCCGAGCTTCTGCTCAAACTTGAGGCATGAGTTCTGTTGTTGTGGCACAAATGGAGGCACTTATGTACATACATATTTAAGGCTCCCCCCGAACACCAAATGATTTTATACGAAGAGTTTTCAAGGCAGAAATATACTCGAAGGTTTGCCACTGCGTGCCGAAGGACGACTACTATTTTGGGTTATGAACTGACCAGGTATTTAACCATGGTGCCATGGAGTGGAAGTACGCACATGTAATCACTCTGCTACGGCGGCCGCCGTAAGTACATGCTATACATATCGTCGTTTAAAGTACAAAACCGCGTATCAAGAGAATGCAAAACCGCGTAACTGACATTTGCAGTCAAAAATTTTTTTTTTTAGTTAGGGATCGAATTGCGCACATTTTTTTTTTCCAATATCAAGTGCTCCCAAGAAGTGTTAAACCACTAAACAGCTTAGAAAAACGCTTTCATAAATCCGAAACGAGAGTGCAGTGTTCAATTGTGATCGAAATTGCAGGCAAAATTTGTGCGTATGTAAATAATGTTTTACTTATTTAAAGAAATGTTGCCCCTTGTCTTTAAAAATAAGCAAACCAAGACCCCCACTTCCCACTGGTGTTTACATAATATTTGAACCGCCCCTTAACTAAAATGTGCTTGTTTTTGTGCACGCGCGGCCAGTTAAACAGGCAAGTCGGAATCGATTTACTTCATCATTCTTAGCAATTTGATGTGCAATTTTTATTGTTATGTATTGCAAACAGACATTTTAGGAACTAAATAGGTTCTAAAATCTCTGTACACAAGCGCACTAATTTTTAACAGTTTCCAGTTTATGTAATATTTATTAATCAAAACAGCTTTTATTTATTTTATGTATTTATTACGTGATTTCTGAAAGCGTCGAATGCAAAAAAGGGCTGTGACTGGGTTTATGTAATATAAAATTCTATTGATGATTACTACATATCGATGGTCCTCTGCAATAACGACACAACTCAAAATTTCATATATTTCAGTAGAGCCAATTAAAGAATTTTTGTTTCGTAATTTAGCAATAATATGTCTTGGAACATAATTATTCCGGATTATTTGCAGTCATCCTGTAAGCTTTCAAATTATGTCTTTTTCTAAACTTGAAATTTTGAATTGTGCCGTTATTGCAGAGGACCATCGACATATGTTGGTGTTTGGCCGAGCTACTCCTCCGATTGTGGCATGTGCCTTGATGTTGTCGCACAAAAGGGAGGGACCTACAGTTTTACGCCAAATCCTGCCGGCGGCCGACCACTATTACAAAAAAAATTTTCTTTTTTTATGTAACTAAATTTAACTAATTTATATTAGAAGTTTTAAGTTTATCCCACTGTAAGTGTGAAATAAGTTGCTATGTGTTTCCATGATACAAAAAACCACCTGACAATTAAGAATATTAAAAAAGTTCATGCTACCATACGCAGCATCTAAAATTCTTTAAATTTTATTATTAATTTTCCGTTTGTTTAAAAACATTTTATTCTTATGCCCTGTATGCAGCTCTCACGAAAACGGTCAAGAAAAATTTGCCATTATTTCGTGTGTGTGTCCAAGGAATTTTGACATTTTTGATACTTCACAGCCTGTTGCCTCACTCTTTCCTCAAGAAATAATGGAACGGGCATATATTTCGGTTGCAAACCTGGGTTGCCTTTCTCGAAAGCAGTTTAAGTGTTTTAAGTTGGGCTAAATGACATCAGTGTAAAAGATTCCATGATGATCGGTTGAGTAGTTAAAGCGTAAAAGTGTAGCAAATAAACAAACCAACTTTCGGATTTATAATATTTTTAAGGATTAAGGATAATCGCCTTTTTAACTCTGTCATAGTCAACTTAAAATGCACACAAAAACAGAGTTTTAACTTGAAAATGAGGAGAACGTGATTTTAAAATGCTATATGATTCTTTAAAATATTATTTTATTTTTGTTTTAATTATAAATATTATTTTATTTTATTTTATTTTATTTTATTTTATTTTATTTTTTTGTTTATGGTATTTCACATAATTATTTCAAGTTAATCTAATTGTATAATTTTAATTAAAAAGGTCACAACAACTATATTTACATAAAAATATCAAAATGATAATTAAAAGAGCAAAAAACGGTACGGCTTGATAAATTCGCAATACTGTCGCGGAAACAGGGTGAACTCATTAAAGTACTATATTTCTTTATAATGCCGAGTAAATTTTTATACCCGAGCGCACTTGTGCACAAGGGTATATTAATTT
>NW_016191082.1:0-3643 GCF_001687245.7 Rhagoletis zephyria | reverse complement strand
ACTAATGCATGAAAATCCTAACCTCAAAAAAATCACCCGTTATAAACGGGGCAATTTACGTCTAATGTCCCAGCGCCCTGAGCGGTGCAAAATAAGCTACTTTTCGACTAGCTGGGAAGCAGACAGAAAATGGGAAAAATAATTCGAAAACTATGATTTCTATAGATCTTTTACGGGCTATACGATGGTACTATGCGTTTTCCAAAATTTTCCCATTTTCATAGTGAAAATTCTGAACGAAAATTTATTTGTAATTTTTCTGAATTATGGTCATTTTTAATATTGGTTTTGAGTTATCTCATTCGAAATATCAAGTATTTTTACATATACATCACTAATATAAAGGGACTTAAGAAATGCTACTTTTACAGGCAACAAGTTATGCATCGGGAGTCAATTGCTACCTCCTAAGACATCTCCATGTTAAATGCCACACATTCACCCGAAAACTGGTGAATTCACTAGTTCTGTACTAATAATTTCCGTTGCAGGGTACGCATCCCAAGCATGCAGAGCGGCGAAAATACACACATACATACATAGTACATGTTTATCCGTACAAATCGCGTGCTGTGGTGTTGATGAAAATTCAGCATTTGAAAGCAAATTTATGTGCCTGGGTGTAGCTGAGTGCGCAGAGATGCTTGCCACAATTTGTTGATATCCAAAGATGGTCAGGGTTCGAATTCCACTGCCTACAGTGCATGCAAATTAAATATTTTTTTTTAGACTTTGTCTTGATTGTTCACTTCACGGATACTTTTTAAGAACGAACGCGGTCATTTTAATATGCGAGTAATTGAATTGAATATTTACCAATATACAGTACTTTCGTTGACGTTTATAGTAAGATCAATTGCGTTTCTATTTGATTTTAATATTTTTTCCCGCAGCGCAGAGGAGTGCGATGTGAACTCTTTTGACTTGCTGTGGAAAAGAAATTTTGGGATTCTTTTAACGGGCTTCTGCACTGAACTGAAATGTTCTAAAATAATTTGAATTTTCCAATTTGTAAGCATAAGCCGCCATTTTTTAATTAGATGAGTGACGCTACCTAAGTAAAACGGCGTAATATATTTTGAATTTAATAGAAACCATAAATATTGATTTGAATTTTATTAAGTTTTTATTTCTTTATCAACGCGGCAAATGAAACCTCATACCCTAAAAAAAAATAAACGAAAAAAGCATAATCAATGTGTGACTGGTGTGACGCAGCATGTATTTTGGTAAAACAAAAGACTTCAACCGAAAAATTTTGACACGAACTTTAACTGCATGTAAATTTGTATTAGATATTCACTGATAACCAACTACTTGTGTCATTCATACACACGCACATACACATTTATTTTTAATCAGCTGAAGATCTTCAGAATAAAAGTGTATTTGAAGAAGATGGCAAGGGCAACCAATATTTGGTTGTATATACGTATGTAGAATGTAAAACAAAGTTTTTAATGATATATATATATTTTTAGTTTAAAGAGTCTTTTTCGCAGTTACCACCTAGTAGGATTGTAGGGCACAGTAGGGAACATACAACACACAATTACGGTAGTTGACGTTTTTGAAGTTTTCATTTTCTGACTACGTTGCTACAATGGTTTATAATGTTTTGGAGAAAATGGATTGCAAAAAACCACTAACCACATATTTGCGCATGCCTCTAAAATTATGTAGAATCTCATTTCTGCGAGGGCTTAAATCATTTTTAAATAAAATTTTTGTATATCTGAAATCCAGTATTGCATTTGGCTTTTATGTTCAGCAGATAGGGCGATGATCCCTAAGTAAAGTGTAGATATTTTCTATTATTTCACTTCTCCTTTTTGAACTATTTTTCAGATCTCTAAAAGCTTATAAAATAAACTTGTTTAAAACAAGGGTTTCTAGCTTCCTCAGGAATGATTATTTCTGGCCAATCGGCAGCTAGAGCTACGTTAGTGCCTTTCCGATAAATAATGGATTTCTCTTATACATAAAGAGCGAAAATATCAAATCCCTTTACTACCTTGTCCTCGTCCAATTTCTGACTAATGTAAAATTTATAGGGTGCTATACAGTGAGTGCGGGCAAGCGTATAATTTTATAATTTTTTAGATACGCGGAAAGATACCGGGGCAGTGGTGCAAATACGAAATTTGTTATTCATACTACAGTTAATGACAGATTTTCAAGATAATTAAATTCTCAAGCGGTTTAAGGAGCTACTTTTTTAATTAAAATTTTTTTATATAAAATTTTTAGTGCAATTTGCAGACAAAGGAGGCATTTTGAAGAAAATGGATTCTCCTGATCCTATTAATGAGTGTTACATAAGAAAAACTAGTTTATAACACTTAGGGGGAACCTCTTAAACTGGATATGCTGTCATTATCAAAAAGGTTTTATGCGCTTTACTCTATGGTCGTTGCATTTTCAAGAGCCGATACCTTACCATAATGCTAAGTGTCTGCTAATTAATTTAAAATTCTTAAATATTAGAAGAACTATCCTTTCATTGACATTTGTTTTTGACGTATTACACGTGGTGCGACTGACTCGCCACTCTTACTAGAACGTATTCGTTTTAAGAGTCCATATAGAATCCTTCGAAACCATGAAATTTTTGTATTAGATCGAGTCAGAACAATATATGCTTCTAATGCGCCAATTGCTAGAGCGATGGAGGAATTTAGTACGCTCACAAATTCTGCCGACATTGATTTTTCATTGCCTTAACCTAGGTTTCAGTAGTTACTGAATGAACTAGTTTAATAAGTAATTACATTGCAATTGTTAACTGTTGTTAATAACGAAATGTATATATGTTCGAGATTGTAACTGCAAATAAATAAATAAATAAATAAAACTGCATACCTAAAACTTTTTTTATAAATTCAAAAACGGAAATTAATTTTTGTGAAATTTTTTTAAAGATTCCAAATATTTCTTGTATGATTTGTTTTTTTTCATTTTAGAAGAGCGCTATAGTGATTTTCAGCTACTTTTTATAATTTAAAACTCCTTAACAAGAACAGGAGAACCTATTTCGTTCAAAATTTCTACTTTCGCTGCACTTTTTACAAAAAAATTTAATAGATACAAATAGAAATTTTAAAAAGTAGACCTTTAAAGCTCTCAAGAATTTAATTAGGTTTATTGTCTCGAAGAACTGTATGGTTTTGACCTTTTTGAATAGTAAATTACGCTTTCGCACCATAGTGCTGCGGTCGTTGGAAGATAACTGACAGCAAGCGAAAAATTTTAATGAGACGTCTTGCCGTGATCTAAAAATATAAAATGAATTAACAAACCAAACGAACAAAAGTATAAAAGAATCTAAACCAAAAATACCGCAAAAATATCTAAATTCTAGAAAAAATTTTACGACGAATTAACATTCCATTTACATGCAAAAATCAAGTGACAGCGAGTCATGAACAAATAAAAGACTGTAGACCCGAACTTTGCTTGCTGTGCGGCAGAAGAGTGGCATATGTATGCTCTCACATACAGTCGGTTCTCTAGTATAATTTATGTAAATATTATTTTGTATATTTTATAATTAAAACAGAAATGGCAGCTAAGAAATAAAAATACATCATTAACAATGGTGATTATTAGAAGAGCAAACTAACAACAAAAAAATGAAGAATGC
>NW_016191081.1:0-3643 GCF_001687245.7 Rhagoletis zephyria | reverse complement strand
AGCTAATTTATTCAAAATTGATGGTTGCAACAATTTTTTACCAAGAAGTCCGCTTATGATACAATTTTGGAAAATAGGTGTGGCACCGCCCACTTATGATCACATATATGTATCTCGGTAACCGTTCTACCAATTTGTACCAAACTCGGTANAAATTACGACCGCTTTTCATATAACGGTATATTTCAGAAATGCTTGAAACTGCAATATTTCGAAATTTAAGGACGCTAATTTACTTAAAATTTATACACCCCGGCTTATCGTGTAGCGGTAGCTTTCGGAAAGGTGGAAAACATATATTTAATAATTGCGCCGGGTATTTAATGTTCGGCTCCGCCCGAACTTAGACTTTCTTACTTGTTTTATTTGTATAGAAATCAACATCGAAAATTCTAATTACTGTTTTTCTTCTCTTTGCAGGTAAGTGGCAGACACAAAACATGACTTATGATTAAATGCATGGAAGTAGCTAAATTTACGGTTAAATAAACATCGTATGAGCAATTTTTGCTACATTTACAGTAGCGTGGGCCGAAAATACACTTTTTTTTTTTAGAATTTTGATTGCTAATAGCAAAATATGGTTCATTATGCTCTAAAAACAATCTGTGTGAAAGATGACAATTTTTGGTCCATATATCTTAGGCTCGCCCAAGTTCATCATGGATTGATTTGTACACCAATGTTTACAAATCTTCAAAAATCCAATATCGCGGATTCAATATGGCGAACAAATTTTTTAATATTTATTGAATTCGCTCGAAACTTGTTACTCTGGGTTTACTGGAAAAGCGCGTAAAAAGAGCACTATATTTTACCTTAAAGCCATCATTTCACAGAATAAGATTTTATAAATTTCGAATCGACTATTTAGTTTTGTTCCATTTAAATATTAAGATAAAATAATTTCAAGTCCAACTTTTCACGTTGAACTTACAGAGCTAAATAAAATTTATTTATTAAATTTTAGAAATTATAAAATAATCTTTTAAGTACCAGCAGTAACTTTTCTTCAGGGACAACAAAATTTGCAATAGACGCAGCGTTACACTTTTAATAGGTAATCGAAATCGCGAAAAAAACGTTTCTCTGCTACGGCAGACTTGCATCGACTTGTCGACTTATAAGCTTAGTATTGCTTTATTAGCAAAAGAGATCAAAAAATAAAAAATTTGTTACAATTATCTATTAAATTAAGAAGCAAGCCATGACATTTTAACGCTATTCGCATGACTTATATATTTGCATTTTGTACCGCTAGTTTGGTGAATCCGACCTGTGTGCAGCGTGTTCAGGCGTATAAAAATGTTCACTGCACATTTTCCCTTAAAACTATAATCAGCGAGTATGGACAATGAGTCATCAACTCATCTGTTGTTAAATTATGCAGGATTCAAGGCAAATATAGCTTTTTACACTTATATTGTCTTTGGAAAAAAGCAGTTTTTGATCAACTTTCTTGGTTGCCGCTACTATTGTAAAGAAAAATTTTAGCGCCACAAACCACTATACGGGGTTTGCCAAAAATTTAATCAATTAAAAAATTTACTATTTATTTGCTAACTTTAAAAAAAAATTTTATACCAAATAGTTAATTAATTTTTTAATACCCTGCTAAATCTTTTCTCCCAGTATTAAACTACTGCTCTTAATCCTTGGATAAAATTAAATTTTACAATCGTTATAAAATTCCCATCTGCGTCACACTTGCGTTTGCATAGTAATCTATGGCGACTGGGAAATATACGAAGAGCGTGGATATTCAATTTCGCCTTAAACTGACGCACATTAGCGCTTTTGTTTGTTTTTTGAGTAGTCAGTCACTCATTATCATTTTGAGAGCAGCGAGCGGAACATCAGCCGTGTGCGGGAGACTAATTGAAATATGCTCGTACGGGGTATTGTTTGCTCAACAATACGTTCAGTAAACGTTGTATGAAAGGACATTTATGCAATGCACCTGATTCTTTTGTTGGCACGCGTATATTTACATAAGCATGTCAGCGCGATTGTTACACGCAAGTAATTTACACTAAATTACTCGAAATACTACATACATACATACATACGAGTACACACTTTTTCAGTTAATTGTGTGTAGCTTAGAGAACGCGGTTGGGAATTCGTGATCTAACTTGTTTGAAAAGTATTTAGCAAACCATAATGTATGTATGTACATTAGACTGCTCACCTCTACAGTGCAAAAATTGAGCCTGAGCCTAATTTTTTATGCATAAGGCCCATTGACTTGAAGTGTCATTACCCCTTGTTAAACCATATACAATTTCTGATGAATCTCGTCGGGCATTCAAGATTTATATCTGATACTCCACATACATACATAGGTTGTCATAAAAAAGCGATCCAAAGTTGTGGTGTGGTCAGTTAGACTCGTTGCGGAAAGCCTGTAGAAAAGCTTTGAGAGAAGCAAGAAACAGTGATAGGGATCCCTCCTAGGAGGAATAGTTAATCAGTCCCCTCGATTCCCCAATGAATGCCGATAATGATCAGCAAATCCCTTTGAATGGTAAAAATTGTAATGACAAAGATTGGCATTAAAAAATATTGGTGCCACTACGTTAAAAAAATAATCGTTATGTTCATTTCCACATGGCATTTTTAAATGGCATACATTTTTTGTAATTTCGATGCCTAGTGGAAATTCGACATTAGTTCTCTGACTTGGTACACTTGCCATTACAATGAGACACTGTTCGGCAGTCGGTTGGGGAATTGATGAAACCAAGTTTTCTAAATTGTAAAGTCAGATTCCTCGGAACCCAAAACCCCTAGAAAGGCCATTTAATGTTATAAATGCTGTTCTGCGATCACCAAAGTCAAATTGAGAAAAAAACGCTTAAAATCGACAACATGGGAGAACTGAGAAGTTAATTTCCTATACACAGCCCAGTCTTTCAGACTTGTTTGCATCAATTGCCCAATCGAATGCCTATATACAATCCAGACCTTCAGAAAAACTTATTATCATCAATTCCCCAGAAAAAAACTGAAAATGTTCTATAGTGTTATAAACAAGCGTTGCGACCAGTGTGACCAGGTTAGTTTTTTTGAAGCTAGATTTAGCATTTAATTTAAAGCCATAGCCTCAGAATTTTCGATCCGACTTACAAAAATACAAAAATTGTTTCCACACTAAAAATACTTATTATTTCAAAAACTACTGTTTACCGTTGAAATATTACAATAATTACAATTTCTTTAAGAACACACTTTCTTAACTTTTTCTTAGCTTTAACAAAAAAATTGTAGTATTATTTTATATACTTTAAACTGTATTTTTGAAACAACTGATTTGTTGGCGTATTCCCAGTGCACTCTGCGGTAGAAAACAATCATATTTCTATTCCATTCTGCATGCCTTAAAGTAATGTAGCCGTTGTTAACCTGAAAGAAATAATTTTGTGTTTTTATAGGAATAATTTAAAAATGTAAAAAAAAAATTAAATTAGCTTCGCGGAACTTATCAACTCGGCAAAGAACTTTTAAGGGCTGAATATATCTTTGTAACTTCATTTCTCATAGGGTGTCACTTTTTCTAACCTCTTTTCAAAACCAATTTAGCTTCGCCTTTTGTGATAACCTGGTCATACTGCTTGCGACCTTATTTTGGATATTTTTTTTT
>NW_016191080.1:0-3643 GCF_001687245.7 Rhagoletis zephyria | reverse complement strand
TTTTTTTTTTATAAAATTATGTGGGGAGTTGTAATTCGATGACATCCATCCATCGTATAAATTAAAAAGTGGATTTTCAATGTTTTATTAGTTACGTCTTTTTGCATTTCAGGTGACGATATGTATGTATGTATGTACATACACACACACTCGTACATATCTAAGTATTTCGTTTACCCACCTTTTGTACTTAGTTTCTTTGGGAATCGGCGCTTAAATTTTATGTGAATGCATTGTTGACATTTGTCACATTAGAACATGTCTACAATGGAGTAGTTTCTCATATTACGAGAAGTAATCACAATCCATCCGCCTCCATTGTCATCTGTGATATGTGTGCATATATGTATGTACAGTGGTCGGAAAAATGATAGGCGCACCGCATTTTGACAAGTTTTAACATATAGTTTTTCTTGTTATTTAATTTTTGTTATTTTTACAAAAAACAAAGGTTATTATTTAACAAAACTCGTATAAATAAAAGTTTAAAAGTGTGTGCAATATTAAAAAAAAAAAGATCAACAAAATTTTGTCAAAATTTCGAGCATTTTAATTAGATTTCCTAGAAATATGCCGAATATGCAGTTTTGTAGCCAATTCTAGTAGCATAAAATACGAGTTTCAAATGGCTAAAAATTACCGTTGATTTTTTGTATTTTTTTCTGCCGAAGATGTTACGGCTCGCTTCCACACAAAAATAATTGTGTGTACTCGTTATATGGAAGCAAATGGGACAAAAATAAAATAAAAATTAACCGCAATTTCTAGGCACTTGAAACTTGTACTTTATTCTACCAGAATTCAAAGGGCTACAAAATTGTATACTCAGAATCTTTCTACGGAATCTAATTGAAAAAGCTCGAAATTTTTACGAAAGTTTTCTGATTTTTTTTTATATGAAACTTTGATTTATATGGGTTTTGTTAAAGAATCAACTACATTTTTATAAAAAAAAAAATAACCAAAACTAAATAACAAAAAAATAATATGTTAAAACTTGTCAAAATGTGGAGCGGCTATAATTTTTTTCGACCACTGTATATGTAGCTAGTAGTAAGCCTGAGATCTTCACAATTGCTGTTGCAAGTATTATGACTGCAAATATGTACTTAAATCTGTGTTTACGGACTTGTGTGCATATGTATGTATGTAGGCATTCTATGTATGCATGGTACATACATATGTACATTCTTGTTTCTATGACTTCGATATAAATAATAAAACGCATATGTGTGATATTTAACAGATTTTGTTTTTGTTTTTTGCCGTTTTTGTAAAAGGAAAGCGACAAAACTGGGCACATTCGCGAATAGTTTGTACGCATTGTTTTATTTTTCTTTCTCCATTTGTTAAACGGATAGTAGTTTTTGCATTTTTCTTATGGTCTAAGCATGCCACAAGCATTCAAAAAGACGGGCTTATTTAGTGATAGCTAAAGATACTGAACGGATGGATATATTACATGTATACCTACATACATTTGTATGTTTCAAAAATAAATAACTACAACTCTACAAAAAATGTCAGTTACATTGCATAAGAAGTATTCCATGTAAGGTTATATAAAAAAAATAAAAAATAAAGAAGTTTTTTCATACTACAAGAGCATTTTAACCAAACATTTATATAAATCACTTGCTTTACCTACTGAAGATCTTAATAGATAGATTCGCACCCAATCGAACGTTGAATCAAATTTTTAGAAAATACTCAAGCAAGTTTTTTGACCAAGAAAATTATTTGTATCCAAATAAATAGTTTGCCTCACCCGCTAAGCTTAGTGTATTACATTATTTAGGTGTGATTTATTTCAATAAAACTCAACATACCTACACTCTAAAAAATTCTGGTTTGATTGTGCGTATATAAAGGTAGGTTCTTTTTTTTCTTGCTTAATGCTCGTGAAATCGCCACCCAAAAATCTTACGGGCGGATTAAATTTGAACTGTCTTCTTCCACTGAACCCTCTTCAAACACCTTAGAAATATTCTAAATGTTCAAACTAAAGATTTTCTAACACTATATCGTTTGACACCCATATTTTAATATTGCATATAACTTGTGTATAGTTTAATTAAATTCGACTATCCAAACCGGTGGTAACCCTCTTCAAAATATTCTCAAAAAAAATAACCTCCTTAAACCTCTCTCATCTGACAGCGATTGCAATTACCTAATTCCCTTTGTTCAATTTGAATAAAAGTTTTGAAACAGATGGCAACCCTCCTTCTTGTAGCTTGAAAAAGAAAGCTTTTTAAGATCATTTCGGTTGAATCTGGGATTGTTATAATTCCTTTATCTGGTTACATAATTTTTACTTAACCTTTTAATGAGATGACATTCCTCTTCAAACACCTAAACAAAATTTAAATGTTCAAACTAAAAAATTTTTAACGCTCTTTACCTGTATTTCAATAATTCATAAAACTCCTGTACAATTTAGTTTAATCGAATATTCAAACAGGTGGCAACCTATTCCAAATATTCTCAAACTAAAAGCTTCTTAAAATTCTTGCTTCTGACACTCATATTGTGATCCACATTTCAATTACCAAGTTCCAAGTTCCCTTAATCTTGAATTAGACTTTTTAAACAGTGGCAACGCTCCTCCTTGCAGTTTGAAAATAAATCCCTTTCAAAACCCGTTCGATTGATAGCCATATTCAATAAATTTGTTGAATTTAATTTTTAAAAGGTGACAACACTTTTTATTTTCTATCCTAGATATGAGCTTCTCCTCGTCGAGAGGAGCACGTTCATAGGTATGCGTGTTTTCATAACCGGACCACGACAACTAGGGTTTATTGATAATAAACATTAAGCAACTTTATTTTTTATATATCGTCATCTTAATAGAGAAGGGCCCTATCTAACATTTTTGTGTATTTACAAAGTAGTTACAGAACTGAGGTTCTTTAGTTGGGAATGTCTTCAGAAAACTGGGTTTTACAAACACTAAAACATATTTATTAATGTAGTATGTATATTAGGCCTTCAGTCAGAAATCTACCGACTTTTGCGATAGAGCACTTCTATGTTGGGGTATGTATATGCATGTATCTAGATTAGGGTGGTCCAACAATGCATGTGAGAAAGGCAAAGATCGGATTTTAATGCTCTCGCCCCATAGGATTGTTACACATCAAAAAAATATACCCGTTTTTTTATTTTTTTTTATACTTACGATTTTTTGTGTGTCCCCCCAGTTGCTTTTTTTAGGTTTTTGGCGGACGCATAAAATAGTTAGTTTCAAAAAATGGCTAAATAAATAATTGGGTATTATTACTGGAAGTCTCCTGAAGAGAATGTAAGTTTAAAAATATTGATTTTCAAGAGTTCTAACCACTTCTACGAAAAAATGTTGTTTTTTTTATATGAAATACATGGAAAACTTAGAACGTTTTTAGCGACATCTAACAATTTTTTGATCTTAAAATTAAGGAGTATATTTTTTGGAGTGAAAGCACTAAAATTCGGTCTTTACTTTTTTGCACCACCCTAATGTTATCTACATATGCAAAATATGAAAAGGCCTGATCCCGTATTACTCGAACTAAACTTTCAATAAACAAAAGTTCGCTCAGAGCGAGAGGGTAACAGAAACAAGTAAGAAAGTCTAAGTTCGGGCGGAGCCGAACATTAA
>NW_016191078.1:0-3643 GCF_001687245.7 Rhagoletis zephyria | reverse complement strand
TCTTTAATTCATTTTTTAAAGGAAAGCTGTTACCTCACAGTTGGTTCCAATGCTATCATTGGATCATGAAGTAATTCACGATAATCTTAAATTTTTATGTGAGAATTGAAGTCGGTTTTATTTTTTGCTTAAAAATTATTTGTATTTATTTCTTTTCACTTACACAAACTACAACAAAATAAGACAATACTCTAAAGCTGCAATCAGTGCGTTGCTGCTGTCACAAATTCCAAAGCATTGGCGTATTGTCACTTCGAATCACTTTCACTATCCACGCTTATACCAGATTTGGCTCTCTTCATTCGCTACCATGCTTCGCTTAAAGTATTTTACACTTAGCTTTTCATATTAGCTGAGATTTATTTTGCAAACGATTTAAACACTCTGCCAAGTAAGCGGCAATCGGTATTAAAAAAAAAACCATTTATTGCATTTAAACTGAAATTTTCAAGTGAAGTTTGTTCTAAGCCTTCAAATAACTTTCGTTTTTATGCGCGCCACAAAAGTTATTCACCACCACTTTGGCACTTTTTCCATTAGGGTTTAGACTACAAATAAGTCCAAAAACAAAACAGTTGACAGCTTGCCAAATTCTAAGCAAATTATCCACAACATATTTTCCTCACCCCCGCATGCATTGCATTTAAATTTGTTAATTTTCAATTTTGTTTCAAAATTTGCATCACATTTTATCTGAATTTAAATGCAAAGCGACTGTTGCGCCCATTAAACTAATGCTAACTAATACACTAAAGTAGCGTAGCATGTTGTTGCGAGCTAAGGGAACGAAAAAACTTTCACTAGCCAATCACTTCATGGCTGAGCAAATCAGCCAACTAAAACTTTGTCTAGCCTAGTCATGACTTGTTGGCTGGCACTGCACTCATTCGAAGTAACGTGTCTTTCTGCANAAAACAGCATACAAGCATATATATGTATGTATGTGTGGGAGGATGAATATACGCTTTTTAACTGATCCAAGTGCAAACATTTTAATTTCGCAGATTATTTACTAGTTTATAACCACTGATATTTTCAGTAGAAACAGACCAGTCTGGTATGAAAAAGTTTAATTTTTCAAAAGAGGTTCTTAAAAGAGTCTAACAAAAATTTATATTTCTTATTTGTGGGTATTGAAAGCTGCTATATTCTTTGGCATAAATATACATATGTATTTTTTTTAGATAGTCCTGGCTTTTAGTAGCTGAAAAATGAGCAAAATTCGCAAAAAAATATTTCGAAAGACATACATATTCCAAACTAGCGCATCATAGAAAGGGATACAAAAAATCTATTTGATTTTCTTTAAATGCATTTAAATAATTTTTTTTTTAATTTTGTTTACAAATTGGACATAATTTTTTGAAAAACTAAAAAATTGGACATCATTTTTTTTGCATTAGAAAAAAAAAACGTAGCAACGTAGTTATTTAAAACTGAATAAATTGTTCTGCTGATTTAAAACTAATGGACATAAATTTATGGTGGTCTTAAAACTGGACATAATTTTTGTCAAATTTAAAAACAGTAGATAATCTTTATTTAAACAAAAACCTGGACATTAATTTTTGGCGAGAAAAAAGGTGGACATAATTTTTTTAATATTCAACAACACTGTGCCTATTTTTGGTAATTTAAAATTTTTGCATAAATTTTAGGTAATTTCAAAAATGAAAACATAAATTTCTTTATCTAAGAAATGGACGTATTTTGTTGGTAATTCGTAAACTGGACATAAGGTTTGTGTCATCTAGAAAGTAGACATAAAACGTTGTTCCTTAAAAATTGGACATACATTTTTTATAACTTAAAAACTGGACATAAACTTATGGTAATTAAAAAAACTGGACACACATTTCTTTCATTAAAAACTGGACATAATTATTTGATAATGTAAATAAAACTGGACAAGTAATTTTTAAGCGGTAGTCTTTTACAGCTGCGCAGGTATGATGCCATCGGTAGGGGAAGATCCGGTCTCTAGCCTACTGCCTACTTATAAAGCGGTGCCGACCGCTGGGGGACGCATACGATGGGCTTGTGCAGCCTATATTGCCATACGGCACTCTCACACCTTGACTCTAGCCCAGGATTTCCTCCAAGAAAATTCCGAAAATAGACGCGGACAGGACCTTTCATTCTTCCCTGGAAATTGCTCCGTTACTCATACTTCTGCTTCTTCCTATTAAGGAAAAAATATGTATGTAACTAGTAGTGGTTAGTAATTCACTCGAAGTAAACTAACTCCAAGGCATCGCATTTCTCGGTGGAAACTATTGTCTTGTTACTGCAATGGACACAGCCACAGCCACTTTTTCAACTTGCAACTTTTACCAATTGACAGTGAGCAAATATGCTCATAAATATTTATTTTTTTCGTGGCTGCAAAGAAACTGTGGAAATAATTTGAACATTGCAGCTTATGGCAGCGAAGATGTAGCCAATTCTTCAAGGATTCTTGAATGCAAGCGAGAGTGGCCATTGTTTGCATTTAGTAGCGTTAAAGTTGAAGTAGCTTCTAAAGGCATGAGAGCACACAAGAGCCACCAGATGCATGCATAAATGTGTGTGCATCAGCATGTTTGTATGTGCATACCTATATACATAAGTACTTATGTATATATCATTACATATAACTCTATTCATATGGTATTCTGTACATTGCACTGAACGATGGAAATAATCGCTTAATAGTTATTGGCTCAATAAATATTTTATATTTAATGGAAGTTTTATTGATGCTTGAGTTATTTTACTGGGTATGTAAGTTCATATATATATTGACATCTATATATGTATATGTATATAATTTTGACCATATGTAAAGACATACACATGAAATCTTACTTAAAACAAATAGTCAATGATGCCATAAGGGTAGTCCTGCGTTCGAAAGTAGAATGAAATCTATGCAGTGCGTTAAGATGTTATCGTCCCTAATTATTTTTATTCTTTTTTGTGATAACTTGGGACTTACAAAGTTAGCAAAGTTTCGACTGAAATCACCTCCGCTGTTGCAGAGATAGGCCGTGTCAGAAGCTAGATGCTGGAAAGTCTCTCATCGACCCCTGAATGATTGATTGAATATCGAGTATTTATCCACCTACGATAGATCATAATCGATTTTGCACTTTGTTGTGGATATTATTGAGCATATTACGCGATTGGTACATAATTAGATACCGAGTATCGAAAGTTCTTTTAATAACGTCCCTACTGAGGCAATCGTAAACTCCTTAGATAGGCTTAGAATCCAGCTCTCAAGAAAACCATATAAAAACTCCATATAAAATGATGCACAAGAAATGGCTAGGAAATTTTCTTGTGTCAAATTTCCTTAAGGCAGTACGCAGTTCTTGAAAATTTTGCTATGCTTTCTACAACGGTTTTCTAAAGTGTTTTGCGAAAAAGGAGCACAAGGCAACCCAACAGAACTTGCAACAGAAATATATGCCCGTTCCATTATTTCTTGAGGAAAGACTGAGGCAACAGGCTATGAAATATCAGATGTCAAAATTCCTTGGACACACATACGAAATAATGGCAACTTTTTTCTTGATCGTTTCCTTAGGAGCTGGATACTAAGCTATAAACCGAGATGATCTGGCACTTATTGTTATAGCATTGTTCTCGGGTACCCTGT
>NW_016191077.1:0-3643 GCF_001687245.7 Rhagoletis zephyria | reverse complement strand
GTGTCCCAGAAGTAACCTGCCAAACTTGAGGATAAGGCAGGTGGGGTGGGGAGCTCTCTAATAAACAAAAAAAATTCAGGTAAAAGGCTCACCGTTTTTGAAATATTTAAAACNAATAATATTTGCCGGCATTGAACATTTTATTTTCTCAAAGTTCATTAATTTCTCAGCAAACCCTGAAAGTTTCATGTCATTTGATTTAATAGTTTTTGTGTAATTAATGTAAAAAGAAAAATTAACTATATTTTTTAGTTGCAAATAAAATAAAAATAAAAAATGTTTTCCAAAAACGACTCCGTAAACCCTTTAGAGGATGTTTAAGACTACCTATTCCAATTCATATTAAAGATTTTTTCGTCATTGTAAAAAATCGAGTGACCACTTGGCGAATTTCCACTCATATATATTGGTTTTCGCACTTTAGTATGTACATATGTAGGGGTATATACAGGGTGTCCCAGAAGTAACCTGCCAAACTTGAGGATAAGGCAGGTGGGGTGGTGAGCTCTCTAATAAACAAAAAAAATTCAGGTAAAAGTCTCACCGTTTTTGAAATATTTAAAACTTTTTGAATTAAAGAAAAATCGTGCCTTTTCATGTATTTTCTTTAACTGCATCTACAAACAAGGCTATACTTAGTAAATTTTGTATGCAATATACTTCCAGATAGTTGCTTCTCCATATTCAAATGCAATGTAGTTAAAATATATTAAGGAACCATCATAAAATTATGACTATTTTGGGATCTTTAACTTTTTGATATTTTCTTCCCCAACTTTGACCACCTCTGGTGAAAAAAAATGTACTGAGCTATAACTTTACATTACATAAAAAAATTGCTCATTTAATAAATATTTCAGAAATGTGCCACTCTTACTATTTCGAATAGAATAAAAAAAAGTTATAGGCGCTTTTATGCTTAAAAGAACTGAGACACGCTAGAATGTATTTAATAGATTTAAATTTAAGTTGCTCTTGTTACCGACCAATGACATGCTAAATAGTACAAAGGTACATTATTGCCTGCTCCTGACATTATTTTATGTTACTTACCGGGATTCGGACTAGAGTCAATAACAAGAGCTTTGTCTATCAATATTTTTTGTGAAGGATGGGTTCACGTGAAATAAAACATACATGAGTTGTTTGCAGAAAAATTTATTCATTTATTGATAAAATATGCTCAAATTGGCGACCTTCTACTCTAATACAAGCTCGGCACCTTTTAAGAAAAGACGCTTTTAGAGATCTTAAACTCAATTGGGCTATCTCAGCAGCAGCTCCATTTATTTGTTCCCGCAAATGCTCTTCGTTTTGAATTGTTTTTGAATAAATTTTGTCCTTAAGACAGCCCCAGTAGAAAAAATCGAATGGATTCAGGTCTGGCGATCGAGCAGGCCATGTGATTGGTCCGTATCGTCCAATCCATCGGCGAGGATAAGTTTCGTCTTAATGAGCTCTTACTTCACGCCCGTAGTGAGCAGGACATCCGTTATTTTGCTGCCATAGTCTTCGCCGCAGGTTTAAGGGTACATCTTCTAAAAGAGTTGGAAGCCTTTCCTGAAGGAACTTTAAATAACTGTGGGAATTGAGCGTTGGCGGCAGTTCCACAGGTCCCAATATCTGACAATTAAAAATACCGCACCATAAATTTATTTTGTGCTGGTACTGCGAACGATCTTATCTCATTTCGTGAGGATTGTCTATCTGCTAACTGTGAACGTTATGTAAATTAAAATAACCATCACGTTTGTATGATGATTCATCGCTCCAAATTATTTTATTAAAAAAGTTGGGTTCTGGATCATGCATTCGCAACATTTCACTGCAAAATCTAACCCTCGACAGGTAATCTCTCTCTTGTAGAGCCTGAACACGTTGAATATGGTATTTTAAAGCTTTGTGAACTGTAGTTTTTGGTATTCCAGTCCGTCTTTCCATCATTCTCCCTGAAGTCGATGGACCTAGTTCCACTTCCTCTAACACAACTTTAAACATCTACCGTCGCAGGACGTCCTGTTTCGCCGGCACGCCTTCCAGGTATGCGACCTTAAAAAAGTTAAAAATGATAGTTAAAAGAAGAATGGCTTCAAACAAGAAAGGTGTAAAAATCACTTACCTTCATATATTTCTCTATGGGTCTGAGCGAATACTTCACGGCCCGGATGCCGACGATTGGGGTATCGCTCTGCATAAAGTCTTTGAGCAGCTCTGGCATTACAGCAAGCTTCACCATAAATTAGGTGAATATCCGCATATTCATGCGACGTATACTGCGTGTTCTCTGTCGTAGTATTAATAACACAATGTTCGAATGGTCCAATTCCACAAAATCCACTTTCATTATTTCCGGCAAGTAACGCAAAATAATGTCAGGAGCAAGTAATAATGTACCTTTGTACTATTTAGCATGTCATTGGTCGGTAACAAGACCAACTTAAATTTAAATCTACGAAATACATTCTAGCGTGTCTAAGTCCTTTACCCACAAAAGCGGCTATAACTTTTTTTTCTATTCGAAATAGCAAGAATGGCACCTTTCTGAAATATCTATTAAATGAGCAATTTTTTTATGTAATGTAAAGTCATAGCTCAGTACATTTTTTTTTACCAGACATAGTCAAAGTTGGGGAAGAAAATATCAAAAAGTTAAAAATCGCAATATAGTCCAGATTTTATAATATATTTTAACTACATTGCATTTGAGTATGGAGAAGCAACTATCTGAAAGTATTTTACATAAAAAATTTACTAAGTATAGCATTTTTTGTAGATGCAGTTAAAGAAAATACATGAAAAGGCACGATTTTTCTTTATTTAAACAAAAATTAAATATTTCAAAAACGGTGGCACTTTTACCTGAAATTTTTTTGTTTATCAGAGAGCTCACCACCCCACCTGCCTTCTCCTCAAGTTTGGCAGGTTATTTCTGGGACACCCTGTATAGATATACATATATACGCCATATATTGTCCAAGCTAAATGTTCGTAAAGTAACGCTATCCTTAGGCGCTTAACTCTGGCTGACTTACAAAACGTCAACTGCATTGCCTACGTACAAAGTATAATGTTCCATAACGCCGAACTACAAATGGTTGACAATGTATACTTTTCCAAACTCATCCGAAAAGTTATCGAAACCTATCGCTAGAGTAATAACCGCATCACTAACAAAGTTGATGTCTTGTTTGTTTTTGGTTGCGATTGGAGTTGTGAAAATGGAAAAAGAGCCAAATGTTGGTCATTGTTACATTGAATATTCTAAATATGCAATGTATATGGTTGCAATGTTGCGCAACTCTGCATCAGGGATGTTGGGAATATTTGTATTCGCATTCGTTATGCGAATGATTCGCATCATTTTACACATTCGCATCAAATGATACGATTACGAATGTGTACATGAGCAGACAGTCCACTTTAATATTGTTGAAATGGCTCTAAAAGCTTAAACAGACGGCAGCGTTGATCCGGACAGTGCTGCCGTCTGTTTATGCTTTAAGTCTGTCTAACCAGGGTGCAGACAATAACCGGTGTTGAGACAGTTTCTCAACGAACCGAAAGAGCCCCGATTTTCTTAGAATTTGGAACAAAAAACTACGCCAGCTGGATGTGAATTCAAGTTTTATTTTGCATAGTTTCA
>NW_016191075.1:0-3643 GCF_001687245.7 Rhagoletis zephyria | reverse complement strand
ACTTGAATATTTAAATGGGACCTAAAAGTGTTTTAGATATAGTAAGAGGTGGTAACAACGCAAAAATACTTTTAAGGTGCAGCGAAGCACGCCTTGTGTTTTCTACACTGAGGGAAATAATGCATAGTAAAAATGTATACTTATATTTAATTATCGTTTAAAAAGGTTCGTATTTAAAAATAATATTTTCACCGAAAATTCATAACGTACGTATTTGACTGTTCACATCTTTGTATGTATATGTAAGTGTACATACCCAGCCAGCAAAAAAATCCGAAAACCGATCCAAAAGTGGACAAAAAGTTCTATGAAGAGCGGATTTGGGTCCGTTTACTGATTCCATTTTCGGATACTTAGATGATACGTTATCCCACTAAAGTGTGCGACAGAAACGTATGTAAAGAAAAATACCGAAAATTGTTTGTGCGTTTTCGGCTGGTTGTTCTGAAACTTTTCTGATTGAGTTTTTCGTTCAATACATTTTACTGCTGCACTTCACACATACTTTTTCATGGTTCAAAATAAATTAAATAAATAAAATAGATTTAGGAAGCGCCTGACGAAATCCGAACTTCGCACCTTCTGGAAGCTAACAAATAGCGACACACTCTGCATGTTCAGCCACTGCCAACTCATGCAAGCTTTCAAATTTTTAGCTTGAGCAAATAAAATATTATTATTGCTTTCAAATGGCATCATCTTCTTTGAACGCTTCCACCGTATTCCGGACACGTAGTTTTCTCAAATTAAAAATTTGTGTTATAAAGTTTGAATATTTTTTTTGTTCTCATGCAGCATTATAGACGAACATCTAAGGAAGTTTTTGGGAAATAACCACGCCTACCTCCCATATAACGGTAATTTTCAGAAATACGAAAACTGAGTTATTTTAGTAACTTTATTATTATTCAAAATATTATATATTATTCATTCAAAATTGATATTTACAATAATTTTTAGACGAATAATAAGAATATTATACATTTTTGGAAAATAGGCGTAGCCACGCCCACTTATGGTTACATGTGTATATCTTGGTAACCGCTGCACCAATTTCTTTCAAACTTGGCACAGTTATTGGCCTTTGTACAGCATACCAATAGGCCAAAGAATTTAAAAATCGGAGAATCACCACACCACACCACATCACCCACATCCCATGTAACGATAATTTAGGGAAATACGATATCTTCGATAAATCAGTAAATATTAGAGCTAATTTATTCAAAATTAATGCTTGCGACAATTTTTTACCAAGAAAACTACCTCCATAGTTTTTATAAAAAGTTTAAAAATCCGCGATTTTAATTTTAATAAGTAATGAGAACTGAAATTAACCCCAGTTTCTTTAGAATAGTATCTAGTTCATTGTGTCGAAAATAAAACGTCTGAGATATAGCGAGTTTAATTTAAAATTTTCGCTTTCTACATGAAAGCCTCAGTAAAAACTTGGTTAAAACTAACGGTAAATGTATTTCTGTGTAAGTTATCGATACAATTGGTTTCAACCGGTTACTTTTTGGGGATAATCCGAACGCCTATATGTGTCTGGCTGTAGCTGAGTGCGCAAAGATGCATACCACAATTTGTTGATATCCAGAGATGGTCAGGGTTCGAATTTCACTGCAGGCAACATGCAAATTAATTATTTGTTTTTTTTTTTTAGTTTTTGTCTTGATTATTCACTTCACGGAAGCTTTTTGAGAACGAACGCAGTCGTTTTAGTATGCGCGTAATGAAATTGAATATTTACCAGTATACAGTACTTTCTTTGACGTTTATAGTAAGATCAATTATGTTTCTATTTGATTTTAATATGTTTTCTCCTCAGCGTAGTTGTGATTATTCATTTCAATTAACGCAGAGGTATTCTACTAAATTTAATGTCATTATACTTTTAAAGCGCTCTTACACAATATGTATTTCGTTCCAATATATGATTCATACGTGTACATGCAAAATAGAAGCATTTACATATGCAAATACTTCTCGTGTCAGAGCCCGGTAAGTGTGCCATATTTCCCATATTGTCTCTGGACATGTTTTATACTCACGAATGTCTTTCTTAAGATTTTGCTTACGAAATGTGATTTCAGTTTTGTATGATTCTTATTTTAACAGCTTTTGCTTACTGGGTCTCGCAAGATAATCACACGAGTGGAGGACTGTGTAGTATACGCAGTCCTTTAACAATGATTAATGCCTGCACGACTGATGATTTTTAAGATAAATTAGGCGAGATGAAGAGGTATTTTGCGTTAAAGTGTGTGGAATGTAGCTCAACGAGACCGTGGAAAAATCCTTTCAGCTGGGTTTCATGCTGTGGGCTTTCATATGAATGTATGTATGTATGTATGTGTGTGTATATAAAAACGTTTACATATCAGCACATTTAAAAGGGGAAAAGTTGTTGCTACATACTCGTATTATGTATTAAAAATGTGATGCTATTGTGTAATGTTGTAATTGTTATTGTTGCATCACTGTCGGTTGCCTTTGAGGATTAGCAAATTAGTCGCAAAAGTTTTGCTGCCGCTTCGTATGCCGTAGCAGTAGCAATATTGTCGGTTGCTAAGCTATGTATGTATTCCGGAAGTGACGCGTCATTTTTGTTTGCCAACAGCGTCTAACAATATATGTAGATATGTATGTACGTACTCGTATATGTAATAGAAAATTTATGTACGCTTGTGTGCATTAACGGAAATACAATAATTGCCAGCATATGTTTTGGAAATGTGTTTAGAATTCGCAATTAACGCAGAGCATTCAAACAAAAAAAGATTGTTGCGCTCATAATAATAATTGCCACTATTTCGTTGGATGTGCGCTGTTTCGTAAGCATGTGGGGGAATATGTCCGTACTTGGTATTGTGCGATTAAGTTTATAGCACATTGAATAAATAAGTAATGTTGCATGGTTGAATACATTCGTGCGTGTTGCTTTGAATTGGCAATGACTTTCGATTTTGCTGCGAATTTTTGATTAAAAAATGAATATACATATGTATGTGCATATACATAGACTTAGCAGATGTGGGTGTATATAGTTTCTCTTTTTATGGTATCTTTTGATTAAATATAAAAAATATAACTACGTCTTGAAATGTACTTAAAGAATGTTGAATTCATTTCAGGACGCGCAACTTGAGAGCAACCATTACAGCATTGTTGCTGTATTTCTCCTTCGATAGGTGTTATTACTCGAACATTTAAATTGATAAATAGTTGTCTTTAAACTCTGGTATTAAAATTATTCTTAAATGATCAAGAATTTATGTCCAGTTTCCAAATTACCAAATTAAAGCAATGAATCATCGGCTAGGACAAAGGACCTTTCATCAATATAAGGAAATTCAACTTTAACCTATAATCAGTGGCGGATTGAAGGTAAAGGCAACATAGGAACGCGGCAAAATAGGGGCGGCAAAATTGGAGTCGAAAAAAATATTATTTTTTTTTTTTCAAGTTAGCTACACTGAAAGTAGAATTTGTGTTTGTAAATTTTAAGACAAAAATTTGAGATTCAATTACGCAATCTGAAAATAGGACAACACTGTTAAAATTTTTGTTATACATAGCAATCGTCATTACTTGCATTACTTTTCAAATTCGCGCGTAATGACTCTGACGCCGCGCCTGC
>NW_016191074.1:0-3644 GCF_001687245.7 Rhagoletis zephyria | reverse complement strand
TTATCCACCGAGTGAATGGCATTCACCAGGACATAGCAATTTGTTTCGGCATATTCGACAAACACCAACAACAACTTGAGTGCCGTCTTCACCACAGAACGATAATTCGAAGCGATCAACGAGTACAGCCATTGCATTGTGGGCTCATGTTTCATCACGCCATTCATGCCGTCCACATAAAGCATCACCTGTTATTGGCACAATAACCACAAATGAATGTAAATATATATGTATGTACATATGTCTGTGTATAATGGTTTATTATGGGGAAAAAACAAAAACAAAAAATAATAAACGCATAAATGTGGTTAATTGACATTGCCAAGCAAATAAAATGCAATGTATTAAATGCTGAGCAATCTATAAGTAGTTAAATGCTTCAAAGTAAACGCTTTACCCCAAATTGAAAAGTAAACGAATGTCTTTTGGATACATTTTTTGTATTTATCTGGTCACAGGGCACACTGCCATGGTCGAATCTAATGAGGTAAGCGTATTCACTATAATTATGTATATGTACACACATATACATATGTATACATGTGTATAAAAGTTAAAAACTCAACAGCTCAACCCAAAACTTTCTTTTCAAAATTTCCTAATTTTAATTTTATATCCGACCCGACCCCGTTATATGTTTTTAAATAATTTTCGGCCTTTTTTGTCATTTCAAAAGAAAGTTCAGTACTTAATTTTTCCAAAATTACTGAGCTTTCTAAAACAGCTGTGCGTCGAGCAAAAATTTTGAAAGGCGGAATCTTTTAACTGCGTTTTCTCCATTCTTTGGCATTTACCGTTTCTCTAAATTGCGGGAGAGCTCAAAACGTCCGCACTGTGTCTGGCTCCAAAAGTTTATTTTTTGCGAGCTAAAGACCGGATTGTTTTGAGGAGTGATCCAATACGTTACATTTTCGTTCTTTACTACTCATTTATATTTTATTACGCTGCGTAACACCACTCCGCAGAACACACCATTTTTAGGAAAAATTCTAACATGTCACTTCATGCCCATTCAATGATTTATTCGTGAGCTTTGAATATGTATCAACTTGGGTTTTGTGCCAATTTGGGCATTTTTAATAATATTTTTAACTTTCATTCGAGCTGACAGGCTATTATGAAAACTACTACGAAACAAAAAGGTGTTCACAAAACCCTGGCTGACCTGCCAAACAGTAATTTTACGCACACATTTGCAAATTGGGGCGTTCCTGCAGCAGCCTCGTAAAATTACGAATTTTAAACAGTTTAAGACTTTACGAGTTAAAGGAAATTCTCCTCCTGAAAAAAATTGCCCGCCAAAATAAAGAGTCTTAGGTTTGTTTTCTCAAGTAGGTTTTAAAACTTATCTGCTCTTTAAACACAAATTTTTTTTCGGAAAAAATATTTTGAAAGGCCAGATAAATTTTAATACCTTTGTGTAAGGTCCCAGTGGGAAAATGTGTTGTATGGTAGTCGGAAAAATAATCAGTAAAACAGCGGATTTTACATTAAATATTTATCACGCATGTATTAGCATTATTACATTACCACTGGGGTACGTTCTTATATGTACACATGTATGTATGAATGAATGCGGCTTATGCGTCTATGTAATAAGCAAACTCACAGAGCTTTCATATTTTTTATGTATTTAGATACTTAAGTATGCATATTCGAGTTTGCGTGAATACCGCTTTTATTCGAATAGCAAGTGGATAAGCACCAACAAAAAATGTATGTATGTATGTGCTTCAAAGATTGCATTTCCGGTCATACATTCGCTGATCGTAAATTTCACGTACGCTCTCATCTTGAATGCGCCTTTTTAATTCAACATACTTCTCCTTAAAATGTTTGTGGTGCAAATAACTCACCACACTATCAGCGTTTGCAACCAAATATTCGAAAGCAGCATACTTTTAGGCTACACTCAACTATTCTCGGCCTCTCGTTTACGTGTGTTTGGCAAATCTCTTGAATGGGTGTGTGCATTTGTGTATCTGCCGAACTTCCCTGCGGAAAATGTATCTAACTGTAAGTCAACTTGAAGTTGATTAGGAAAGAACTTAAAGGTCACTATTATTTGTATATTTTCTTTGAGGAAAGCTAACTATAGTTCAATGGGGATGGCCGCGAAATAGGCAAGGGTGGTTACCTATGCATTAGATGTCAACTAACTTGTACCTAACTACTTTTGGGCATAAAATATCAATAAAAAAGAAAAATATTTTTTTTTTGTTTTTTTTTTTAATTATTTACTTATTTACTTAATTTTATAAAATTTCATATTTGTTTACATATACTGCTGTAGGTGGTCTCATATCCAAACTCCGTGAGACATAACTTCAAAATTATAATATACAATTTCGATCTTCCTTTTATTTGTCTCCAATTCGAAAAAATATTTATGCAGGGCAGGAAGAAATTGTATTCAAAATAAAATTTGTATGAGGATATTTAAATGGAAACTTATTTAATGAAAACAATCTCCGCATTATGTCTGCATTACTTCTGCATTATTTGTCAACTAGTTTCAAGTTAGCTTTTTGTAGCTAACTACAAGTTATATATTTTATAGAAATCCCGCAAAAATCCTAACTACCAGTTGGTTATTTTTTTATCAGTTGATAATTTTTTCCTGCAGGGTTTATTCAACCTTCTTGCTTTTTAATTTATTTATTTTAACTATTTTGATTTTTTGACAATCTTTTCTCTCCGTACAACAGACTTCTAAAAGACTACGACAACGCTGATGCCGAGCTAGNTTTTTGTTTTTTTTTTTTTTTTTTTTTTTTTTTTTGTAAATCATGCAGCGCGCGATGGCGTCGGCGTCACACCCGGCTTGCGTAGAAGGCGCGAACGTGCCGAACGGCATAAGAGCTTTCTCAAGGAGCAACAGGAGGCTGCAGCGAATGGCATATTCGCCGCTTTGGAGCGACGTGAGGAAATAGGTGAGTACACCGAATTTAAAAGGGAAAGAGCGAAAGTGTTTTTGAAGTTTTTTTTGGCTCAATCGATTTGGTTGAATAACTGTAAAGTTGTTCCCAAATTAAGTTTTTGCGCTCACTAACCAATTTTTACAACATTTATTTTTTTTCTAACTTTCCAATTGTTCGCCTGTCTCGATTAACAACAACATAAACAAATGTGTTTTGCGCCATAAATCGCCTTAAATTAAATATGTAAAATATAATATGCGCTGCAATATTGGATTTGTAAATGTGAAATTCCAAAAAAAAAACAAAAAAAAAAACAACTACAACAAAATGCAATCATCACACATGCGCTTGCATCAATCATTCTCATTTCTCTGTCATTGCCACTCCTCCCCATTCATTGTGCCAATGTGCAGGACAAATCGTTACCGCCATTCCCGTCACCGCCAAAATGGGCGACAGTCCACCAGAGTCATTAAATTTAACCGGTGACACCACAATTGGCTTAAATCAAAACAAAAACAGCAACAACAACATCATTCATGGCAATCATACCTCAAACACGGCTAGCAGTCAGATCACAGCCAATGCCGCTAACAACATGAATCCCATCAATGCCACCACCTGCAACACCCCCACAAACATCACTGGCAGTACAACAACCAACAACAACAACAGCAATTTGAGCAACATCAACAACAACAATACAAATAACAGCAACAGCTT
>NW_016191073.1:0-3644 GCF_001687245.7 Rhagoletis zephyria | reverse complement strand
TAAATACAATTTCAAATTGTTGTTGGCAACAAGCAAAACAACAGCAACAATGGCTGCAGCAACAAACATAAATAAAATAAAAAATGGCAGGGCCAATAGAGAAGCCGACAGACGGCAAACAGGGAAGTGTCGTAAAATGCAAAACTACTCTAAAAAGCCAAGTGAAATTTGCTTCAGTTACAGTTTCTGCATGCGATGTTGCAATGAGGGCGCAGCAAATGCCGCGGGAGCAGGGGAGCAGCAGCAGCATACGACAACAAAAATAAGGCGAGGAAGGGGGAAAAAAATGGAGAGCAAACGAACTGGAGCAGCAACAGCAGCAGCGAAAGGTGATTAAAAATTTTGACATTATATTATTTGCCACCTACGTTGTGTAGTAGACTGCCGTGCTCTGTGGTGGTACGCTGTGTGGCTGTGGCAAGCCTGGCTGCAGAAAATTTGCATGCGATGCTGCTACATGCGCATATATGTAAATATCCGAGTATTTTATAGGAAGGCACTGCAATCGTATTGAGAAAGTAAATATGTGGATATTAAAAATTTTGCAGGCCCGGAAATTTTTTGCGGGGTAGCGGTCCCGATTTTACTCGTTGCATTCATAAAATTACAGAAAAAATTTGGCAATCTACTTAAATTATTATTCAATTGGTTATTTATTTTCATATAACTCAACATATACTGAATTTGCTTTTTAAGCAGGTGGCAACCTTCCTACATGTAGTTTACAAACATTTTGATTTTGATACCCATACAGTTGCGGATTTGGAGACTTGTCCGCTCTAAGCCATATAGTACCAGCCGCCCCTTTCTCGGCTCTCGTTATTAAGGTGCAAAATATGAGTTTACTTTTTTGCCGACTTTTATAGAAATATATTTTCGCAGTAATTTTTTGTTTATTTTTATTTTATTTGCCTTATACGTTATATTTGTTTTTTTTCTTTTGCTTAATTTAATTTCATATTTATTTTATTATAAGGTAGTTAAAATTGTTGGAGTTTAATTTTATTAAAAGAGTAAAAAATAGAAGTAATAATTCAATGAATTAATAAAACGGTTAATGAAAATTCTTCTGGCCGTAGAACTCGATCCTACGACCCCGCGAGTCCTTAATCCGCATTCTTCTTCTTATTTGGCACTGTAACCGCCTAAACGCTTTTGGCCGAGTTCACCGAATCCCGCCAGTCGTTTATATTATGTGCCAACTGACGCCAACTGGAAATGCCCAGTGAAGCCAAGTCCTTCTCCACCTGGCCTTTCCATCGCAGTGGGGGCCTCCCTCTTCCTCTGCTACCACCAGCGGGTTCCGAGTTGAATACTTTCACAGCTCGAGCGTCTGTGTCCATTCGAACGATATGACCAAGCCAGCGGATTTAACGTATTGTGAAACCTGGTCTATGGCGTATTTGCCAGGTCTGATGCCACACTTATAGGGCTCGATAAGACCTTGTAAGAGTTGATGCATGTACCTTATCAACTCCTCGCCGCCGTACTTGAATAGCTCAGCGACAGGCTGTCAGCTACAGCAGCTTTGTTATTTTACAGCCGCGTTATTACTATTCGTACCTCATCATGGTCAGGCGGAGGAACATCGACTCCGTGATCATCGACTGGGGGATCGGGTTCTTCTTCTCCACAACTTTCCGTGCTGCTACCATTTAGTAGGGCGGAAAAGTGTTTCCTCTATAATTTAAGTACGCTCTGGACATCAGTTACTAGGT
Source organism: Rhagoletis zephyria (assembly GCF_001687245.7). NCBI lineage: Eukaryota > Metazoa > Arthropoda > Insecta > Diptera > Tephritidae > Rhagoletis > Rhagoletis zephyria. The sequence goes on along the minus strand of NW_016191073.1, from coordinate 1,926 downwards.
CGCCATTATTGTTCTTACAGGAGTGCGCCCCGGTCTTTAACCCTTCCGTTAGTCGTCAAACTCTCTGGTAAAATTTTCGGGCACTCTACCTGTCGGCCATCATTTCAAGCTCTTCGCACTCACGTATTTTCGGAAATTTTTGAAATTTGATTTTGTAATCGATATTTTGAACTATTTTGTTGACGATATTTTTTATCGATTTTTTTACCAATATTTATCGATTTTGTTACCGATATTTATCGATTTTGTTATCAATATTTATCGGTATTTTTATCGATTTTGCTACCAATGGTATTATCGATGTTGCTATTAAAATTTTTATCGAATATGTCATCGATTTTGTTATCGATATTTCTATCGGTTTTGTTATCGATATTTTGTTGGACGTTATTATCGATTTTGTTATCGATAGAGTATAAAGATAAAAATGAAAATAATGATAAANATTTTGTTATCGATATTTCTATCGGTTTTGTTATCGATATTTTGTTGGACGTTATTATCGATTTTGTTATCGATAGAGTATAAAGATAAAAATGAAAATAATGATAAAACAGAATAACATTAATGTTATTGAAACGAAAAGAGGTAGAGGTAGGGATCTAGATAGAAAAAAGAGAAAAAATATAACCTTAAGCAAAAGAAGATGTGTGTATGTATACATTGGTTATGAGACAAAATAGATGAGTAACGTAAGTTTCACTACTCCAGTGTGGCGCAGGCGCACTTACTTTTTTGTTAATGAGTTCTCTTTAATATATTAATTTAACTTTTTAAACTTCTCCATCAAATTTCTCCATAGAGTGTATCGATTGTAAAACTTTAAGCACACAGCTCTTTTACATACATACTTCTTAAATTGTATATAGATACTTAATAGAGCAACATTCTGCCCTACGAAGCTCCGAATTCTAGGGCCGTTTTGGTCTCATTTATAAGAGTTTAATAAGCTATTTTATAGAGCAAAATGCTAGAGTATTTGCTCTTCAGTTTTGTGCCATCAAACCATTAGAAAACGCTTAGAAAACGTTTTTTGTTAATCGGTTAATTTACACAGAAAATTTCGTTGCAAGGGAAAATATTTTCAAATCTTAAAACGGCCAGACAAGGGCCTTTGGATTTATAGATACAAAACTTAATAAATGCCGTACAGAGAGCCCTTTCGCGAGGGCTGCCTACGCATTTTTCAACGAATAGCCAGCATTATAACAGTCAACTACGTACTCATACATGTATGTATGTATATTAGGGTGGTTCAAAAATGCATTCGCAAAGTTATGTCGGAATTTTAATACTCTCATCCCCTAGGATGGTTCTATACCGAAAAAATTTACCCCTACTATTTTTAATAAAACAAAAATATTTAGAGGTCCCTTAAAGCACCTGAATGTTTCCATTTATTTAATATGGGAAAAAACAATTTTTCGCTTCAGGAGACTGCTAAAGAGAACTAGTTTTCCTATCGAAAAATTTGTATTTTCAAAAATTCTTTACCGTTTCTACGTAAAAGAGTTTTTTTACCCTTGTATAATTCATGGAAAAATTTGAGTGCATTTAGCGACCTCTAAATAGTTTTTATTCAAAAATAAAAAATAGGGGTATTTTTTCGGCATAGAACAATCCTAGCATTAAAATTCTGGCTTTACTTTTTTCTTGGACCACCCTAATGTATACATATGTATAAATACTTACATGCTAACATATACTACGTAAAACTCTGGACACCCTACATACTAAATATACACGCAAGTAAGCGTATAAAATATTATGGAAGCACTTTAGATATACATATGTACGTACGCACAGCCGCATGCGTGTGCCACACTTTTGCTGCCAATCTCCACCAGGCGCTCCACCGCTGCACAGAGCACTGCAGCCGAATTAACAAATTTATTGTGTCAGTCGAGAGCAGCGATATCAGCGCTT
>NW_016191072.1:0-3644 GCF_001687245.7 Rhagoletis zephyria | reverse complement strand
ACACTAAGAAGAGCGCGATGAGAAGGCAACATTTTTTGTAGAAACGAAATCGCCATAAGCCATGTCTGTCTGTACGTGTACACGATAACTGCAAAGATTGAGATATCTCAACGAAATTTGGTATACAGATTGCTCTTAACCCAAGGTAGGTTGCTATTGAGAATGGGCGAAATCGGACTGTAACCACGGTATAACGGTATTTTCGAAAAATGCAAAACTCATAATATTTCAGTAAAAATTGGATCCAAATTGTTGAAAATTAGTATGTGAAGAAGAATTGTGGTACAAAAAAACATTATTATGAAATTTTTGGAAAAGGGGCGTAACCCCGCCCACTTATGATGAAACACTATATTTTAGTAACCGCTTCACCAATCCTTACCAAACTCGGAGCGAGCCTTGCTTATGGTCTATCTAAGTAATTTGTTGAAAATCTTTGAAATCGGGCAATAACCACGCCCACCAACCATATAACGGTTATTTACAGAAACACGAAAACTGCGATAAATCAGTAACTGCTGAAGCTAATTGACTCAATTATTGCAATGACCACTGAGCAGAAAACTAGATTATTATAAGTTTTTGGATTTTGGGCGTGGCGCCTTGGTACGAAGGGGCAATTCGTTGAAAATTATTCAAAACGGACTAAAATTGCACCGGTTTTCCGTATAACAGTAATTTTTGGATATACGAAAACTCCGATACTTCAATAACTGAAGACGTTAATTTACTCCACGTTTATACTTACAACAGACCCCCTATTCGGAAATGCAGCAAACCAAAGCATCAGTCTCTTTTACTTTTAAACTATAATTGCTGGAAAAGCCCATTTGAGCAACTACGTTCCAATTCGGCATCTAACCGCGTTTGCGCATATTGCACATTTCCATCAATTATAGTTTGGAAATAAAAGAGATTGATGCTTTGGTTTGCTGCATTTCCGATTAGCCCCAATATCTTAACAATAAATACTTAGGGCCGGTTGTTCAATGTCTGGTTATCACTACCACTACACTATCGACGATTTCGACATCATGCATGTAACATGTGATCGATAAAGCAGTAGTTGTGCTTAAACGGAGCTTCTACCTCCGATTTGTGCTAATCAGACATTGAACAACCGGCCCTTAAGCTGTTATAGACTTTTCGGTAGTTTAAAGAAAGTTGAAACGACGATATTTGATAAATGCGCCGGGTATATAAAATTCGGTTTCGCCCGAACTTATACTTCTTTACTTGTTTTCTTTTAAGATTTCAGCTTACCAACTTATGAACATTATTGTATGTATGCACATAAGAATGTATTCTGTTTTGTATTGTATTTTTAAGTATTTCCTTTGTCAATTCAATAATTCTATACCTCGTATACTTGGCTGTGCTTTGGTCTTTTAGTTTTTTTTTTATAGAAGCCGGGTTTTCTCGCCCTCACCATTCTCGAATTGTTTTTGTGCGTGCTTATGTTGAATCGCGTTGTCAGCAATAGCAAACATAATCTGTTGAAGTGCCTTTAAGGATGCAGCGTCCAAGCCAACATGGCGAAAGGAACACAAGATTCATAAGGCGCATGTGAACTAACTCAAAATATTTTATTTCTGATTTTATGTAGTAAAAATCTTTGCAGTTCATACATATGGAAATTTATCTTCAAGGAATAAAAATGTAATATTTTGTTGTAATTTGTGACAAACAAAGCTCATACAGGTATCTGTTCTTCATACGATTAACGTTTACTTAGAAACAGGTTTCTTGTCTGTTTCTAATAAATATACAATTCCGCGATGATACTCTATTGAAGAACTTGTGCGATATGTACATACATACATATGGTAATTTTAAGCCATAGGTAATCTCCAGGACTGGGAGATTCAGCGAAAACCTTTTCGAGTCCACAAAAATAAATTATAATATCATATACATACACTAAATTTTTTTAAATTCTTGCGTCGCTCTTTTTCCTCAAATGATTAAAAAAAAAAAACATGAAATGTAATAAAATAAATAAAATATTTTTTTGCTATTGATATTTTATGTCCAAAAGAAGTCAGTTACAAGTTAATTACATCAAATGTAGAGGTAATCACCCTTGACTATTTCGCGGCCATCGCCATAGAAATATAGTTAGCCTTCGTCAAAGAAAATATACGGATAATAGCGACTTTTAGCTCCTTCCTAATCAACTTAAAGTTAGCTTATAGTTAGATACATTTCCTGCAAAATTAAAATTTTTTATCACGCTTTGGAAAGCTCATGAAATATTTTTCATTAGGAATTTAATTGCTTGTCTGACTAATTGTTTATCTAACCCGCAATCATATACATATAAGCTTGGGGATGTATTAAGATAAACGCATGCTCCCCCTTTTCATGCCATTCTTAAAATACTGTTTCACTATGTTAGTTACATATCATTTATCAAATTAAAAAGGTAAACTAAAAAATTAATTGCATGATTCAAGCAATATGCTCAGCTGGCTTAAATTGCGCTTATTAGTGTGAAATAAGCGTGTGTAATTAAAAATAATTATAACAAACTTTTTTGTTTAATGAATGATAGTAAAGGAGACTAGTTTGGGTTTATGTGCCTTGGGAAAGGTGAATTGGGTAAACGCCTGAATTCTTACACAAAGCAAGCTATTAAATAGTACAAGTAGCTAATGGTGTATGATACACATATACTATATATGTATATGTATATACTATAGATGTATTTATATGTATATACCAACGGTGGGCAATCGCGGCTCTTTGAGCCAAATGTCTCTCTTTGCTTAGCAAAGTGCGGCTCATTTTACTTTCTCTTTAAATAAAATTTATGTTTTTCCTTTCTAATAATAATTTTATTTAAAAATAAAATTTTTGTTTTTGTTTTTTTTTTGTGGCTCTTTGTAGCATTAAGAATTTACGTGTGGCTCTTTTCGGCCTCGGCCTTGCCCACCCCTGGCATATACTATATATGTATCTATATTAGACCACGTAACAAAAAAAAAAATCCTGCAAAGCGACCGGAATAATACCCAAAATTTTAGCATTTGGTATAGTAATGATCCTCCATGAATCTCACCTCTCTAGGGGAATGGTAAGAGGTGCCGCCGCGAGCTTTTAATTTTCAAATAGAAATTACACGTAGGAAATGAGTTCTTTCCTTCTGAGGTCAATATAATTTTCTAGCATCAATGAAAACGATCGAAACTGTAAAAATACATTGACTCCATGCCATTTAAGTATTATGCAGGCTCAGATTATTTAAATTCCAAAATTATCCTTTTTAAATACCTAGTCCTGTTTGGGTCAAATCTAATATATACCAAAATTTTTAGTTGGAATTTAATGAATCTGAGCATTCTCAATTCTCAAATGGAATATAGTCAATGTATTCTTACAGTTTCGAGCGTTTTCATTGATCCTAGAAAATTGTATTGACCTCAAAAGGAAATAACTCATTTTCTTACGTGTAATTCCTATGGGAAAACTAAAGGCTTGAGGCGGCAACTCTTACAATTGTCCAAGAGAGCTGAGATTCATGGAGGATTATTATTATAACGGGTGATTTTTTAAGAGCTTGATAACTTTTTTTTAAAAAAAAACGCATAAAATTTGCAAAATCTCATCGGTTCTTTATTTGAAACGTTAGATTGGTCCATGAC
>NW_016191071.1:0-3644 GCF_001687245.7 Rhagoletis zephyria | reverse complement strand
AGGCGCCAAACTTTCCCTGGCAATCAGCCACCTGGCTGCAGGTCACCTTCTGACAGAGCTCAGAGCCCGTCAGAGCCTGTTCGTAGCCCACCTCGCAGACGCACCTTCCCTGGGAGTTGCAGGCGGAGTTTGGGCCCAGGTACAGGCTGCACTTCTGGTACGAGCTGCAGGAGTAGAAGTGCTGAGTGGACGTCTTATTGACGCCCCTTTTTGGGGGTGACTGAGTAGAGTTGCCAGTTTGATGGAGTTTTGCAGTTTCAGCAGCCAAACTGAAAGTTGTGGCTAGGGTGGCAAGAATTGAACAACAAAGTAAAAACTTCATATTTTAAAAATGAATAATCTTTCTGATGTTATTAAACTTTTTTACATGACTCTTGTCAGCTGTAAGATGGCCGGGTTTTATACTTAAAGTAGTTTAGAGTTTTAAAGTAGTAGTAATTTGATTTCACTTGCTCTTTAATGAGTCTCAATTGATAGGTAGTATTGCCCACCTCAAAGTGATAGGGTGACGACTATTGGTGATTTATTAAGGTAATTGATTATTGGCAAGTGTAGGCTCTTATCAACAGCGTATTGGCAAGTCATTTAATTAGTAACTTGACTATAAAACATATTTTTGAGCTTGTTGAGTCATACGTTGGTGGATTGTATAGCTGGCAGTAATCACATGCATCATCACAATTGATTTTGATGGGAGTCAAGTGCTCTACACCAAAACCTCAATTTTAATTGTGAAAGACTAGTAAAATCAATAAAAAACAAAGTGCATTTGCAGTAGATTTAAATCACAGCTGATTAGCTTTTATATTTTAAAAACAATAGAGGTTTTAATATGTAAAAACTTAATAAACCTTGTCTGTCAGTTAGTGCTTAGGTTTATCAAAATATTTTAAGTTTTTTTAATTAAAAAATGACCAAGTAAAACATAAAAAATTATTAAAAACAAATTAAAGCACGAAAACCGCAGGTGTGTTTATTTTTGTTTGCATTAAAAAGCAGCAGTTAACAGAAATTAAAAAATTAAAAATGGCTAAAAACTTGAGTAAATTAAATGTAAGCCCCAGGGTTTTGCTGCTGATTAGCCGCCACCGGAGCCGAGGGAATCTCCTGGCGGAGACTTCGCCGATGCGCCTCGTGGGCGGCATTGTTTCGGGCCACCGCCTGCCGCCGCTCTTCGACCTTCTTTCCCTTCCGTTTCAGGCAACAGCAAATCAGCACAATAAGAAGGACAATGATGGCCACCGCCCCACCGGCCACCAGGCCGATGGCCAGGTAGTTGGGGCCAATGTGGCGTTCGTAATTGGTATCAAAGTTGTGTCCCTCATTCGTACACTCGCCTCTGCCGCCCTTATCAGAGTCAAACCAGTAGCCCAAATCGCAGCGGCACCGGTCACTTAGATCACAGTGCGACATGAAGCCCCATCTTGCGTGGCAGCTAACATTGCTTGCCTTGCAGTCAAAGTACTCGCAGGTCTTTGTGAGAATGGTTCCGTTTCCGTGTGGATTTTTCTCGGCTTTCATCGCCTCAGTGAAGCCCATCTCACAGACGCAGCGTCCTTGGTTGTTGCATGTTGAGCGCAGGCCGATTTTGGGGATGCAATCGTGGAAGGTGCGGCAGGAGGTGTGGCCCTCGTCCACTGAGGCCATTTCATGGTGAACGATTTGACCTCCGCTGTTTTGAGGGTGATCGAGTACTTCTTGACTGGCGGAGAAGGTTGAAAGCAGCAGCAGCAGCAGCATCGCTGCCGTACAGTAGATGAGCATTTTAGTCATTTTGACAATTTCTTTTGAGTTTTTGATAATTTTAGTTTCAAAATACTGCGAAGCTTTTATAGTCAAATCAATAACCAACAAAATTAAAAGCAATTTTTGAGTTTAAAGATTTAATTAAAGATTTGTTATTGCAGCGTTTTAAAACTAATCAAAGTTTTATCTGTTAGCAGTTTCACACCTTAGCCTTTTTTTTGTTAAACCTTGACTATCACTTTTGTTTGACTCACCGCCACTTGAGAAAGATGACCAATTAGGTACGCAGCAGCAATAGCCTAAAAAGTTGCTACGTTTTAAAATTGATCATTTAATTTTTTTAATTAGTTAAACCTTGATTAGTTTGATCTTTTAAATAAAAGAAAATATAAAAATTGTACAAACCAGCTTATCAGATGAGTCACGTGCTGACAATGAAAAGTCTTTCACACAAACCGTTTATTTTGCTAAATCTAAAAGTAACAGTAAGTAATCAGTGATGTACAAAAAGAACTAAACCGACTTAATTAATTATAGCCCCTCCTCCGTCGATGAATTTTAGTGTAGTAGATGGCCACTCCTCCAATTAAAAGCCCGGCAAAGACCAGCCCACCAATGAGCCAACCGTAGGGAAAGTGCTCCTTCTCGGGCCCCGCCTTGCCTACACACCGCTGACTCCTCTTATCAAGCTGGTGATAGATGTCACAGACACACCTGAGATCTTCCACAGAGCAGAAGGTGTCCTGAAAGACCTTCCAACAGGGCTCTACGGGACTTGCTGTTGTTGTTGTTGTTGTTGTCTGATTTGCTTGTATGAATGGATTGCATTGGTATAGAGTGCATAAGCTTGTGCTTTTGTTTGATGTTAGAAGTGTGAAGCCGAGGTCGCAGACGCAGCTGTCTTTATAGCAGACGGAGGAGTTGCCAATTTTAAGGTGACATTCGGTGTCGTCGGAGCAGGTCAGATTTAGCTGCTGTTGAAGGGGATGATTTTGAGAAGAGGATTTTTCATGATTTTCAGAGGCGAGTGTATAAAAGGTGAGAAGTAGTAGGCTAAAAACGGTGTTGAGAAAAGCTTTAGAGTACATCATTTTGACTAGTTCACATCAAAATACCGACGTGTATGTTTTTAGATTTATAAAAAATGATTTAAAACGCCCAGCACTTTCAGCCTTTAATATACTGCAAAAAAATCACAATCAACTGATTCAGTGCTCAATTATTTTCCACTATCAGTCAGCAGCAGCAGCAGCAGCAGCAAAACCGGTAGTCAAAGAACAATGAAAACACTGATAGCAAAAATGCACTCGTTTATTTAGCCAACATGTTCGATGTTACAGCAGCAATCGCAACCACAACAAAAAGTGCCAAATTGTACTCTAAAGTTTGACCAACGCTTCCATTGGGAGGTCTATAGACGTACCGACACGTCTGACTACTCTGCTCCAGCTGATAGCCGTAGTCGCAGGAACATCGAAGTGACCAGCACCTCGTTCCCGTCCACCGACTCCAACAGACCGAATCCGAGGTGCATGTCAGTGGCTGGCAAAAGGTGGGCGTTGCCACGTAGCCCAGATTGCAAATGCAAAGTCCACTGTAGCAGCGGGAGTTCTGGCCGGCGTATCGCCAGCAGTCGGTGTCGTAGTAGCAGGAAATGGGAGCTCGGGAGTTTGATTTTGAAACTAAAGATGATAATGATGAGGTGATATTTGTCGAAGGGAAGGTGTCATTGTACAGAACGTGTGAAATTGTGGAGTTTGAAAAAAGAACAACTTTGGTGATGTTTGTAGAGTTTAGGAAAAGTGCATCTTCTTTTTCAAAAGCTTGAGATGAAAGAAGTTGAATAAAAAAGATCAAATGATACAAAGCTTTCATTTTTATTTTTTTCAGTTTAGTAA
>NW_016191070.1:0-3644 GCF_001687245.7 Rhagoletis zephyria | reverse complement strand
TTAGCATCAGCATACAGATTCCGTCGGGTCCAATGGCTTTGGAGGCTTTTGCCTTCCCGATGGCCCCCTTCACTTCACAGCTGGTGAAAACTAGTGGTGCACTGTTTTTTATCAGCTTGTGCAGCCTCCTGGTCACTCGACGTTTCGTCTTGTCTACCGAAGGGTGCAGTGTGAATTGCCTACTAAAGTAGGCTGCGCATTTCTTCGGGTCCGACGAAGCGCGACCTTCGAAAGAGATTTCCACTCTGTCATCACGCTTCGTTGGGTTGGACAGGCACCTCACTTTTGACTAGAGCTTACTCACACCAGATGTGAAGTTACAGGCCTTCAAGTGCTCCTCCCACTTTTTCCGCTTATGCTCATTTACCAGTTGCCGAATCTCCAAATTAAGGTCCTTCAGACGGGGGTCCCCGGGGTCACCTGGCGTAGGTGGTCACGCTCATTTGCTAGTACAGCTGCTTCGGCCGGGAAGTTTGGGCGGACTTCCGTGATACGTCCGGACGGGATGAAGCGAGCCGCTGCGGCAGTGACTACCCTGCGGAACTGGCGTTCGCCAGTATGTATGTTTGTGGGTGTGGGAAGCGCGGCGAAGCTGATCTCGGTGACTTCCGCGAAGCCGTCCCAATCAGCTTTGTTGAAATTGGTGTAGGTTCGGTGGTCCGCGGGTGCAAAGTTGGTGGGCTTATTGATCGAGATGATTATGGGTAGATGGTCTGCTGCTAGTGTTAGCATAGGTCGCCATGAGATGCTATTGATCAAACCAGCGCTAGCAATTATGAGGTCTGGCGAGCTGCNGGTGTGGGAAGGGCGGCGAAGCTGCTCTCGGTGACTTCCGCGAAGCCGTCCCAATCAGCTTTGTTGAAATTGGTGTAGTTTCGGTGGTCCGCGGGTGCAAAGTCGGTGGGCTTATTGATCGAGATGATTATGGGTCTGCTGCTAGTGTTAGCATAGGTCGCCATGAGATGCTATTGATCAAACCAGCGCTAGCAATTATGAGGTCTGGCGAGCTGCTGCAGCTACCAATAATCCTGGTGGGGGCGTCGTCGTTCATGGTGCAGAATGTCGAATCGTCTATCTGCTCAGCCAAAAGGTTTCCCCTACGATCATTGGCCAGGCTTGAGTGCCATAGATCGTGGTGCGCGTTGAAGTCACCTACTACAATTCGGTTTTCACCTCTGAGTAGCGCACCTATGTCAGGCTGATATCCTGCCGGGCAGCAGGTGACAGGGGGGTATATAAACGTTGAATATTTCGAGCTCGACATCGCCTGACCGGACAGCTATGCCCTGACATTCTAGGGTGGTCTCCCTTGGGTCGATGTCTTCTTCGATAAGCCGATACTGCACTGTGTGGTGTAAGATGAACGCTAGCCCGCCACCATTATCTCGCTCGCGATCTTTACGGAGCACATTGTAGGCGGCGCAACCCAGTAGAGTTGAGTTGCTGTGCAATTTCGTTTCTTGGACCGCAGCTATCAATATGCCATGCCGACCCATAAAGACTACTATCTCCTCAATCTTACTCTGGAGTCCGTTGCAGTTGGGTTGTAGGAGTTTCGTATGCCTTGGGAGGCTAGTCGGGGGGTGAGGGAGGAGACCTTGGGCCTGTTGGGAGGTTGCTTGCTTGGGAATGTGGTGAATTTGCCAGGTCTAAAGCCCCACTGATAAGGCCGAATTAGTTCGTTGACGGTGGGATTTGGTCATTCACACAAGGAGTGTTCGCTATGCAACTGGCAGTAAGAATTAGCCAGTAACAAAATTAAGAGAATAAGGTACCTTACTCTCCCAAAGAGAGAAACTTACTAAGTTTTGTGCGAACAGGAATTAGCCAACATTTGCAAGCTTCACTGTCAGCTGGCGTCCACGGTTGCATTTCGAGCATAATAATTCTATAAATTATTTCAGGTAGAAACGAAAACAGGACCTATACGTATATTTCTTCTTATTCTGACTTTCTTCAACATACACTTCAATTTCTTTGTGGAAGTCACTGTCGGATTTCCTATATCGACAGCGGTGTCGAGTGCGTTCCGATTACGAATACAACTTTTTCAGCCGGGTACCTTTCAAATGTTTGGAGTTAATTAAGTTAATTGAATAAACAAGTATTTCATACTTCTTTCATTAGTAAATCGCAACACGATTGTTCATTTTTAAATTTAACGAACTTGTTAATTCAAATTAATGTTGACAAAAATGCAACCGTGTGCCACAATCCTGCTTGCAAATTCTTACTGGCAAAAATTTTCCCAGTACGAATTTGCAACTTCCCCTCCAAATGAAATGTCAAAATTATGCTCTCTCCTTGCAAGTTTTAATGGGTTTTTGGCTAAGCGAACACGATTTGGTAATAATTGGTACCAACTTGTAAAAATTTTTTGCATAGCGAACACTCCTACAATTAGCTCGATAAGATTGAGGCCTCGCCTTCTTATGGGCAGTCGTCGGGAATGCCGTACTTCAATAGCTCGACTGGCAGGCTGTCACACAGTGCTTCGCCCCCATATAGTGAATTGGCAAAATTAGGTGAGTTATCTCAGAAAAAATTAAAGAAAAAAAAGAAAGAAAAAAATGAAATGTTGTGGCTTTTGTTGTAACATCATACAATTTAACCAAATGGTTTTGGGGAGTGTTGCTGGAGTGACAGTCCTTGGCCAGAGACTATCGTGGGAAGAAGAAAAATGAAATTTGGTGTGTGCTTCAGAATATTTATGTAAATTAAGAAAAATTCGAAGTTTCGGCAATGTCGGTGCAAGGAAATAACTACCTCCCATCTATCCTTAATTTTAAAAACTTTATTTTAGCTACAAATATTAGCAGAATAAAGCTAAAATTGGTAGCTGTCTGTGAAATTATGTCGTTAATATCTGTGTTGAAGTTCCTTTTGTTCGGTGCAAGGACATGACTAGCTCCCATATATCCTTTTCTCAAAAACTAGATTTTAGCTACATTTATGATCAGAATGTACTAAAAAGTAATAATAACTTATAAACTCTTTGGCAAATTTTGTTCCATTTGGTATCGGGAAATGATTATCTCCCTTATGAATTTTAGTTATTGAAAAAAAAATTATAATTTAACTTATTTGAAATGTTATTTATAATTAGGGGATTCACAAGACGTGTTAACCGTCGTAAAATCTTAAGCTTAACACCTTTTTTAATAAAAATGGTTTTAGGGGATTTCTAACTAAACCGAAATTCTTTTAAACTGATAAAGAATATATAATTAGCCAACCCCCNCCCCAACCATTTTAACCGCTATTTTACATAAACAAGTGTTAAGCTTAAGATTTTACGACGGTTAACACGTCTTGTGAATCCCCTAAATGTCTTTCAAAATGTATATGGGTGTTTCCAGCGGAAGGTCCACCACGACAAAAAAAAAATAAAAGTTTTATATCTAACGTATTTACGGGCCGATTTGTCTGCTTTTTAAAATATATACTGGCTATGTAAGTAGAATCATGTTTGCATAAAATGGTCTTCCTAGGTGGTGCCAAGGTCGAGATATTTCGAAAAACCGTATTTATCGTCCGATTTGGTTCGAATTTGGCGTATGTGGTTGAAACATAATAAATCATAGATTTCCAATAAATTGACCCTGAATTGGCGCTGAAGTCAAAATATAAAGTATATTCTACAT
>NW_016191069.1:0-3644 GCF_001687245.7 Rhagoletis zephyria | reverse complement strand
TATCCTAAAATGATAGAAAAGATATTTTTCTGACATTATATGTCACCTCTGAAAACAAAGGAAGACTCGTATCGCCCTACACAACGCTTCTTTCCCCGGTCGCGAAGACATTTGAGGCTCTGCTACTCCCATACATTACCCACCACCATACCACAGCGAAGCATCAGCATGGTTTCCATAAACACCCACATAACTCGTGGCCTAAAAAGTAACCATCCCTGTGAGAGAACAGTCCTAGTAGAGCTGAACCTGTCAAAAACGTTTGACACCGTCAGTCATTCCACGCTACTAGAAGACGTTTAGGCTTCCTCTCTCCCACAGGGAATCAAACGGTGGTCGGCGAATTATATGAGTGGTCAACAGTCGGCAGTAATCTTCAGAGATCAAACCTCAAAACCTAGAAGAAACAGGGGGTTTCACAGTGTGGTATCCTCTCCCCCATATTGCTTATTTTCTACAGCTCCGCCAGCCACCGGTGAGAATTTCCCTGATCTCATACGCTGACAACTGTTAGATTTGATGACCTCTGCGCAAAAGTAAACGGATATCTCTCCGAACTTTCTCGCTTCTTCACTGCAAGCGGCTGGGTATCTTCTGATGTCTCCTGAGCACCACCAACACAGTTAGGCCCAAATGCTTCCCATAAGGGAGCACAATAAAATGTTCAGCAAGCAATTGGAATTCACAGGGAGTCGGTCACCACCTACCGCGATTCTCGGCCTATGAATGCCCCGATCGGAGCTCAATCACCAACTGTAGCAGAAACGGCGCTTAAACTGCCAAGAGAGACCCGCGATACTCAGGCCCAGTTACAGTCTGGATACTGTAACCGTCTCAACAGCTACCTGTCCAGTCTCGACATCAACATACACAACCATTAGTTGAGCTTGACGACAACGATTAATAGACCAACCGAAATATGCGGGGCGTAGTAGTGCCGCTACAACAAATGTATCGAAAAACCTGGTCATACAAAAACAACTATTCAAAATTCTTCGTGCCCCAGCTATCGGACGTCATTCCACTTGCACAGGTGTAAAGCATCGTGGTGATGTCGTGCCAGTGACTGGCCTCAAATTGTGTGTAGGTGAGGTACATCGGCAAAGTTTAGAAGGTCCATAAGCCAGAAAAGGATCTTGCACATAAGAAACGAGATTAATAGAGGCCGCCTATTTAAAGATCTGCATGCTTTTAATAAAGGAAGGCATATGGAGATCGTATTGGATAAAATTGCAGAATGAATAGAGGAAAATTTTACTTATATAGGTTTTGCAGTAGTCACTTTCCTCGGCATCTAACAGCTTTTAAGAACGTCCTGCCGGAGCAAATGATAAATCACTAGATCAGCTTGGGGTTTAAACCAACCCAATAAGGTTCATCTACAACTTTCTCTGCCATATTTAGAACAGTCCCGAAAGATCAGAGCAAGCCGCTATCTGCTGACTAGGTAGGTTTCAAACCTATTTATTTATTATTTATTTTATGGTAGGAGAGCTCCTCAAACAATATAAACAATTTTTTCGAATATCTAAATCCTGGGACTAATCCCGGGAACCCGGGATTGTGATAACGACATCCCGAAACTCCCGGGATCGTACAATGCATTGCCATAACGAAAACGTAAGTAAGTGGTGTTCTCATTTCTAAATATGACTAGAATCTAACCAAACTTCTCGTCCTTTTATACGGCACAGAAACATGGGAGATGAGAAGGCTTTGAGACATGCCGTAACGATTTATGACGAGGCTCCGGTGGAAAGATCGATCGACTCGGCACCCTCGGGTAGACAACGAAAGAAAGGGCGCCCAGGAATATAATGGAAGGACCAAATGCAGAAGGACGTGCCTGCACTTGGACTTGGGATGAAAAACTGGCACAAATCCGCAAAGGGGAGAGGCAATTCGCAAAATTTTTAGATCTTGGCCCAAACCGACAAACGGTTGTAGTGCCAAACAAGAAAACACGAAAAATAGCATACCATAAAATGGAGAGGAAGCTCGGCTAAATACTTAGCAAAAGCATAAGCGCCAAAATTTTATTATTAATCATATTCTAATGATAAGTCCTCTTTTAATGGATGTACAGCTATTTTTTTCACAAAATATCTCTTTATTAAACAACCTTAGGTACATTACTTGTCGAATCTCGAAAATATTTCTAATAGTAATGGTACCTCAATGGGTAACCGTAACGGTAAATACTTGGAGTTATAATATTCGATATGGGGCTAATATCTCGCCCTTGATGAATAAGTTCGTGTAATTGTTTCTCCTGTGCGTGTCGTCTAAGATGATCTGCCTTTGCAGCGGCCACGGCAACTGTATCATCCACGGGCTGAGGCAATTGTATATACCCAGTATCTGACCTAGCTGCAGCGGATTTGCCACTAGGGTTACCCCTCGCTCCCAAGCGCAGTAAAGCCTCCCGATGAGCTGAAGCGTGAATGTAACGGGCTGCTGCAACATCGGCGGCAAGGGGAACTCCATTTGACGTTTCTTGCGCACGAAAGGGCTGCTGGTGTTGTTGCAATTGCTCTGCGGCTGCGGCACGAGGTAAATTGGTGGCGGCCACACGGAAACCATTGTCATCGGCGGTATAATCTACGGTTTGTAACTTTCCTGCGGCGTCACGATAACTATACGAACCACGTGTAATGCCGTCTAGCGAACGCNATGCCGTCTAGCGAACGCACCTCTTGTTTGGCCGAGTGAGGCTCTGCGTAGCCGTAAGCATATTGTCCCAAGCCGTCCTGGGTGTTATGGGCATTATAGACATACGGATAGGCGCGTAAGAGCGGTGTAGTGATGTAAGTTACAGCATTACTGCTAGCACTGGTACAGGACACTACTGCGAATATCCCGAATGCAAAAGTAAGCATGGCGACTTTCATCTCGATTAAGATCGTTTGCTGACTGCAAATTAAAATGACTGTGGACTAGGAAGCGCTACTAATGGATGTTCACTAGCACTCGCTTGCTTGAGTTCTGATGCTAACTCCGAAGGTTGTGGGCCCTTTTATATGCGCTCAATCAACACACAAATACATTGATATATGGGCAGTCCTATATACCTGCATGCGTTTTTAGTATGTCTGTTGATGCAACATGTTCTTGTTTCCCTGCCAAGAATGCGCCTACTCCTTATCATTCTAAAGTTACTTTGCTTGTTTCGCTTTTGGTTTTCGTCAATTTGTGTGTCTGGATTGTGCTTCTTTTTTTTAGTTTTTCTTTTAGCTCAATTTCTACATTCGACCGGCCAATGCCTGAAAGCTCCAGGGAGAATCGCATTGGACTGTTGTTGTATTGTTGTGGACAGCGTCAGCGAAGAAGAGGTGTTGCATGCTGCATGCCCATGGCAGTTCAGTGATGTATGTACATATACTGGTAAATTTTTTAACAATGACCTACGCAAACATTTAAATATTTGACCAAGATCACCAATTAGCGACCTTGATCTGCCTACTCTTACTTCTTTTAGAAAGTACAAAATTGACGATTTTTAGAGCTTTTTTAAAACTTCCACAATTACATGGACTTCATACATTAGCCATTTGTTGGGTGCTACCCAACCAATTAGTTTCAAATCCCACAAGGCATTATTATATTCATATGATAATTATCATAGTACACAGGGTCTACCACTT
>NW_016191068.1:0-3644 GCF_001687245.7 Rhagoletis zephyria | reverse complement strand
ATTCGTAATGGCGCAGCGTATTGCAGTTGAAACATAGCAGAATAACTGTGTTTTTTTAGTTGGAGTAGAGCTTTTATTTATAGCTAGTTCTTTTATTTTTCATTTTCCTTTAAAATACTTAGTTCAAGTTTAATTAGTTTTAATCGGTGCACAAAATGGGAAACAAGCAAATGCGAACAAAGTCAAATTTCCACGCGTCTTCGTCAACAGTATTTCCTCGCTCCTCATACGCGCTAATTCAATCTTTATGCAGCAATTTCTTTTTTGCAATATTTATTTTCCACAAATTATGAGTACCTTGGTAGAGCTTAATATTCGTACGTTTAGGCTAAATCGATTTATTCATAGTACTCAAACAACAAAAAAAACAAAAACAAACAAAGAATTTATAACTTTCTTACATCGAAAATGTTTATATCCCCATCTGAATTTACTATTTATTGACATGTATCCCAACAAACTTCAAGCACACACAATGCATTTAGTTGTTAGCGAAATAGTTATTTTATAATTTTAAATATACATACATACACATATATATATATATATATATTTATTTGTTAATTAGTGTGCCATTTTGGGCAACTTACACATTAATTATAAAGCGCTATTCTTATAAAAATATGCCTACTTTTATATGCAATCGTAGATGGTAATGTACTCAATTTGCAAAACGAAACTGCATTTGTATACATACGTATGTATCCACTCACATACTTACAAATATCCTTTGTATACAAGTAAGTTTATTATGAGAATGCATTTGTCAATAGTAATTCTATTTTTCTTTTTGTTTTATGTAAAAAAAAATAATAATCTGTATGTAAGGCGTAAAATTTAAATATCCAAATTTATGTAAATAGTTTAATAATAAATTATACAAAATAAATATGTAAAAGGTACAATCTTTTTATTCAAAACTAGCTTGTTTCGCTTGCGGCCCCGCCCACCTGGTATACGGTTTAATGATATGCCATCAAATTTTACAGCTGCACCTCAGTGTGTTATACCTAGTGCTCGTACATTTTTACGAAAAATTTTCTAGGTGAAAATGTCTACAAAATCCTTTTGAATTTTTAAATCTTTTTTTGCTGCCGGCTCACAGTGTTTCGACTATATGGAGGCAGGAGGAAAAGTCATGACGAAGCCGAATATTTACATATAGTTTTTCCACCTTTCCGAAAACTACCGTTACATGTTAATCAGGCGTGGTTTTACCTTTCTTTCAAACATCTTGGATAGTATGTTCAGTTAGACTTAATGAAATAAAGTTATATAGTTATAAGTGGGCGCTACCACGCCCATTTTCGGAAATTCCACAATAATCTTATTTATTTTCAAGAGATTGTTGTGAGTATCAATTTTGAGTAAATTAGCGTCCTCAAATTTCGAAATATGAAGGTTTCCGCATTTCTGAAATTTACCGTTATATGAAAAGTAGGTGCAAATTCATGGAACGGCTACCGAGACACACATATTTGGACATAAGTAGGCAGTGCCACGCCCATTTTCCAATTTTTTTTTTATTTCTTGCTAAAATTTTACTTCAAAAATCAATTTTAAATAGACTCGCTTTAGTATTTACTATTTTATCGAAGATTTCTTATTTCTATAAATTATCGTTGTATGGGATGTGGATGTTGTCCAATTTTAAAAATTTTTGCGGTTTGGTATGTTTTTACAGGACCGACAATTGTGCCCAGTTTAGAAGAAATTGGTGAAGAGGTTACCGAGATATACATATCTAATCATCAGTGGGCGGGGCTACGCCCATTTTCCTAAAATGTTTAAATATTTTTATTTTCCGCCTAAATATCAGTGCAAATATTAATTTTGAGTGAATAAGCTTCAGCACTGGAATTCTGACAATCGCCACGCAAAATTTTCGTCACCTAAATTTTCTAAATAAAAAGCAGTGGGGCATTAAAGTATACAGCAAGGAAGAGTAGCCGACACAATGTGTAATCAGCCAAATCCGGCAGTATAAGGGGCATGTAACTAGATATTGCATGTTTTTAGGCGCGCCTACTATTCTGCTGGAGATTTTTAGGGATCAAAAGTAGCGATAGCGAATGTTGGAATCCGGCTGCAGTAGTTGCTAATCGCAGTTTTCGTTTTTATGAAAACTACCTCTCACAAACGTGCATATAGTCCGATATCGCCCATTTTAAATACCATCCACGTTAAGATATCTCAGAAAGGGATTAAGCAAATAATAGTAACAAAAACAAAACCTTATTTGTTGGTGCACCCGAGACGAGATCAAACCAAAAGGTTGCGAACCCACTCTCACTACCGCCCGAGCCGCCGGGGATATCTTTAAGCCGCCAAGTGACTGGGTTCTGGCTACGGGATGCTAAATTGAAGAGATAGGGAACACAACACGGCAACAACTGCCGACAACAGTACGTCCAAACGGGGACAACGAGACGTGTGTTTACCACGGGTTGCTCCTGCGGACTTATTACCCCAAAGCCCGGTATCGAAACAATAACTCTTTTCGCCTCGCCGAGGGGCCACTCCTGGGCTGACCTGTCCAACCACAGACTAAGTGCCTCTCCTGGTGCTTATGGAAATCGTTGCACTTTCGAAAATCTTTGTTTTTCTTGCTTTTTGCACTCGCCTCTTTTCCTCTGTTAATGCTCCTGCCCCCGCGCGCAGCTACGAGTTGGGCCGCCACAACGGCGCATACAAATAAACACCATGGACTTTCCCATTGCCATCATTCGGCGGACTCAAAACGGCCGCAATAAGAGTAAAAATCGTCGCCCTTTTGTGTTTTTAACCGACTTCCAAAAAAGGGGGAGCTTATCAGTTCATCGGAATATTTTTTTTTTTTATGTATGTTAACGCATAACTTTGGACCACCACCAACCGAGTTCGATAATTCTTTTTGCGTCGGAAAGGCAGTGTCTCAGAGGTGGTCCCATATTAATCAGGTTTAGATCCGATCATTGGATCATGAAATATATATATATATTGTTTTTTTAAAGTCGGTTTTTTTTGCTAAAAATTTGTAAAATATTAGGTATTCTCCAAAACTTGCAAAGCCATTGCACGTAGCACGGATTGCATGGATTGCATAACTTGCAAACACACAACAACAAAATACATGGGAAATAACATTTCCTATCGCTGCAAAATATGCAACGTCGATATCCATAGGGCTATTCGCGATTCGGTGCATAAGAGCTGACAAATTTATGCAATTGCAGAAATATGCCATGGATTGTGAGCGACCTTTATTAAACTGTCATGGTAAAGCTTTTGCAAAACAATTTTTGTGCATCAGCTTTGGTTTTGTTTATGAATGCAATGCATAGCATTTTTATGCTATGGATTTTCGGTATTGCAAATTTGCCAAGCCATGACAAATGCAAATGCGTGTATTTTGTTTGTGTATTGCAAATAATTTGCAATACAAATTTGCAATGCAATGATGCTAGGCCATTTGCACCGGATCGCGAATAGCCCTCATGTATATATTTTGCAAAATAGCATAGCAAGATAAATGAGACCCTGTGCTAGTTGTTTTGTTGTTGGAATTGCTCAATATTTCTCTGGTTCCTCTATCTCGCTCACTTCATTTTTTTGATGTCTCTTGTTATTGTATTTGATACATAATTTCACTGCTTGCTACCCAT
>NW_016191067.1:0-3645 GCF_001687245.7 Rhagoletis zephyria | reverse complement strand
TTATGAAACTTCAAAAAATTTTATTATTCGTCAAAAGTTGTTTATTGAAGCTACCTTCTTTTTTGTATCATGGTTTAGGCGAAGACACATTGAACAGGCAGTATCAGTATGGCAGCTGATTTGATTTTTTTTTCAAATTATTTGGTCTTGAAAATGTCAAATATTTTTAATTTATTCTCACAAAAATTCTAAATTGTTAAAATCTATTTACATGTGAAACCTGTTTCCATACAATATAAGCGATTGAATAGCAGCTTTTGGAACGCTCGCCCAACTCAGCAGCCCAACCGCTAATTACTGGGCCTTGCAAAGAATGGATCAATGTTTCGAGAAGCAAACAAATTTACTAAGAAAGAAAGTTGCAATAATTCTAATTTTTTCCCAATTTCAATATTTTATTTTTTAGTTTTTTTTTGTATTTCACATGGCACGCTTTGATTTAGACGAAAAAAAGTTAGAACAGTTTTTGACACTTTCGATACCGGAAGCAAAAACAAAATACACGCAAATGTGGTTTTTGCTCTAATGCTCCTACCTCTTTGATATGCCTTGGTTTCGGCTAATGACCTATGTAATTAATTAATTTCAATATTTACACTGCTGTCTATTAGCGTGGTATTTTATTTAGCTAGTCTACAGCGGCCGACATCGCCGAATAGATAAAGCTACACAATACGATCCGATAGAGCTCAGGTTTAGTCCCTGGTCCCGTCAACATCTTAAAAAAAAAATACCAGCCTTGAAAAAGCGTCTCACGAAAACCATCTGCTGCATTGAGTCGGCGTAAAACTATAAGGTATCTGCATTTGTAAGTTCGGCCCAACGCTTATCAAAATGCTTTAAGTCCATTAAAAAAAAGTCAAGAAATCCCAATGGTATTCGTGGTCCTTATTATTGGCATTAAAGCTTTCAATTTTCACAAAGGTTTCTGCCTGCACGACCGCCTAATGAATGGTTATATTTTTTTTACTTTCTCCCCCAATGAAGCGCTATTAGATAGATAATTATAAAAACGCCGTTCTCACGAAAAGTTGCCAGATTTGTTTGTAATTGAATGTTGTTGGATTTCCGAATGAATTGATACGCACAGATCAGTGAGGTGATTGACGTTTAAAGGTCAACCTCACTGCATTTGTTGTATTTCTTTTTTCCCTCCTTCTGCAATTGGATACAATTTCCAGTCCAAATTAAATGTAAATAAACTCTCACGCACTTCACTGCCATTGCTTTCTTCTATGCAACATACTAGCAGGCAATTTTAGGAAAAAAACGTCAGCTGGAATTAAGGCTCAGACGCTATAAATTGTGACCATAGATTTGTCTACGTCACTTGCGGGAAAGAATGGAATTTTAATTGCCTTGAATGCGTAACGTCTCCAGCTGCAGAAGACGAAAGTGCATTGGAGGACACGACCGCCAAAGGCATTTAACTAATACATGCACATATCCGAGTTTGCCAAATAACCGCACACAGTATCCAATAGCACGCAGTTTAATTACGCAATGCAGCGTACAGCTTCGTTAACGCGGCATTGAACCACTGAAGAGTGAAATCGGAATGCAAAGGAGCAAAAAACTTAAATCAACTTCTACGTTGTTATAGGCAACGGTTTTTAGCCGTAAACCACATGAACGCATACCGACATCCTTACACATCCATACATATAAAAATGTATACATACATACATACATGTATTGTACTAGAACTAGCATTACTATTATAAAAAGGAATAAGTACTTTCAGAAAACGAGAGGTCCAATCGCAGATAGGAAACTAGACGAGACTTTTTTATGACTAACTACTTTGATGCAGAGACCCAGAATAATAATTATTTCATGGTGCAGTTTTAAAAAAGTCATTTAAATTTTTGTAAGAATTATAAAAGTCTTTTGATAATAATTATGTGTGCGAAAAATTTTTTTAGCCATCGATAATTATTATTTTAAGACTTGTATAATAAAAGTCTTTTCATAATATTTATAGCGAAATAAATATTTTTACGTCTTCAAATTTTTTTTTTTTAGACCTATATTATAAAAGTCTTGTCATAATAATTATAATTGAGATAAATATTTTTAAACCTTCAAAGACTTTTATTTCGAGACCTTTTTTACAAAAGTCTTTTCATAATAATTATGAGTGCGAAAAAATTGTTTAAGTCTTACAGGACGGGGCTTGTTCAGGGCCATTTCGGGATTAGTTCGGGGCTAGTTGGGTGCCAGTTGGGTGCCAGTTGGGTGCCAGTTGGGTGCCAGTTCGGGACCAGTTGAGGATCAATTCGGAAAAAGTTTGGAACTAGTTGGGGCGTAGTTTAGGACCAGTTGGGGACTATAATGAAACTATTTTATATAGTCCGGAACTGGGCTCAAACTAAACCCCAAGTGTTCCGAAACTACTCCCCATATAGTCCTAAACTAGTCCCCAACTAGCCCCGAGCTGGTGTCCAATTAATCCCGTAATCGGCCTGAACAAGCCCCGTATTTTAAGACTTAAAAAATTTGTTTGCACTCATAATTATTATGAAACGATTTTTATAATATAAGTGTCAAAATAAATGTCTTTGAAGACCTAAAAATATTTATCTCACTGATAATTATAATCAAAGGACTTATAAAATATAAGTCTCAAAGTAAAAGTCTTTGAAGACTTAAAAATTTGTATCTCTCTGATAATTATTATAAAGGCCTTTTATAACATCAGTAGGGATGTGCCGGGTATCCGGTACATATCCGGAATCCGGCCGTTTTTTGGTTATCCGGTTATCCGGGCGGATACTGGCTAATATCCGGGCGGATTCCGGATATCAATTATAGAAGATTCAATTGAGAAATTTAACCCAGATTTTGTATTTTTGTAATCCAATTTAAAAGTGTCTAATTAGTAATCAAAGTTAATAAACTGTATATCTTTCATTACGAAAAGAAGCATTTCCGCATTATCGGGCAACAACCTATTTCTATTTTCAACATAAATGTTACCCGATGCACTAAATACTCTTTCCGAGTTCACTGAGGAAGATACTTCATTGCCAGTATAAACAAATTTGGAAATTCTTTGCGGCTATACTTCCACAAAGTTAAGGGATCTTCTTGTCTGGATATAAGAGGTAGCTGCAAATATTTCTCTATTTCTAGTTCATAAATCGCTGCCTTTTTTCTTGTACGTTCGCTGCCTTTTCTACCAATCGTTTGGCTATCCATATCACTAGAAACATTAGAATCAGCATCAGAGCCGTTGGCGATTTCCCGAAGCATTGCCAAATATCCTCGTGAGCTCGATCTTCGATAGAAGCTTTCACTATAGTTCGGCATTTTTCATATGATTCAACTGGTTTCTCCATGCTATTTGTTTATCTTTTGTCTTTGACGTTTCTCCGCTATTTCTCTGGGTTTTGTGAAATTTTGTATGTACTATATGTGTGACGTGTATTGAGTTTCTAACAGCTCAACCTAATATTATTCACATTTGATTAACCGAAATCAATTTGCGTGCGTAATTTCCCAGAGTTGCATTTCTGTCAAATATACAGAAGTTGAGCAAAATTTGGTCATAAATGCAGAATAGCTCCGATTCTCAAATTAAAAAAAAACATATAGGGATCGATAGAGATAATTGCGGTGAGTATAACGGTATATTTATTTTTT
>NW_016191066.1:0-3645 GCF_001687245.7 Rhagoletis zephyria | reverse complement strand
ATACTGCCCAACACTAACTATAAAATTGTGCTTACTGGATACACTTGTGTATATACACACATACATATGTACGTACGTAAATACATGAGCCTGAGTTTATATGCAAATTGTGCTAGTGGGATTTTCTAATTTCCCTTGCCTTACGTTTGCTTGAACGATACAAAAGTGTTTATAAGAGCTTATTGGTCAGCCTAACCAGTGTCATCGCTAAAAAGCAAATAAACAAAGGCAAAAATTACTTTATACATACATACATACATATGCAAATACACTCAAACACATGGAAAGCGTCTTCAAGTACTCTTAGCGTATTTGTGCAATGACTGTACTGAAATTGATGTGTTGCGGTAAATCGCAATTTGAATTGTTGGTTGTCGGACTAAAACTCTTGATTATTAGTTGTGGTTTTTCTGTCGTAAAGCAAGATAAACATGGGCGTACATTCCAAAGAAAATTAGTTTACTTGGGTGTTTGTTTGGCACCAGCAGCACAAGAGGAGTTAGAGTAAATTGAATTTTGTTGAAAATGCTGCGGCAAAGAAATGGTGAAAGCTTTAAATTTTAATTGAATTTCAAGTGTCAATTAAGATGAAAATGAGCAGGCAGAAGAGATTAGTTTGGCACAGCATGTATTCAGTAGTGAAGTGTAATTTAAATATTTACTAAATAAATACTGTTTAAAATTTAACAATTTAAGTTATGTACTTAACTGATAAGCTATGCTTGACTTCGGACTGAAGTTAAATTTCCAAATGAAATAGGAAATTGAAACTAAAGTTTGAGTTTGAATTTAGATTTTGGAATTTGAGCGAGTTTGGAGTTTGAATCTGAGTTCAAATTTCAATTGAGTTTGAATTTCGATTTGAGCTTAAGTTTGCGATGAAGTTTTGTGTTTAAGTTGGATTTTGAGTATCAGATTGAGTTTAAATTTAAGTTCGTAGTTTGAGTCTGATTTGAATTTAGATTTTTATTTTTTTATTCTTAATTTGACCGTGACTGAGGACTGCAGTTAGAATTTCGAAAGAAATATGGAAATCATTTTGAGCGTGTGTTTGAGCTTAGGTTGAAGTTTTCTTGAGTGACACCTGGTGGTTTGAGTTTGAAATTGAGTTAAATTTTGAGTTTTAATTGCTTTTAATTTTCTTAATTTGACTTCGGATTGAAATTAGAATTTGGAAATAAATTGGCATAATAACTTCAGCGTGAATTTGAATTTACATGGAAAATTTGAGTGAGTTTGCAGTTTGAGTGAGTTTTGTGTTTGAGTGAGTTTGGAGTTTGAGTGAGTTTGGGGTTTCAGGGAGTTTGGAGTTTGAGTGAGTTTGGAGTTTGAGTGAGTTTGGAGTTTTAACCTGAATTCGAATTTTCGTTGCGTTTGAATTTTGATTTGGGTTTGAGCTGAAATTTGAGTTTTTGTTTAATTTTGATTTTGTTGTGCTTGAAACGGAGTTTGAGTTTAATTTTGAGTGTGAGCTGAATTGAAGTTTGAGTTGAGTTCGGGTTTGCATTTGAGTTTTAATTTGAAATATGGCATTTAAGTCCAGGTTTGAGTCTAATTTTAGAATTGGAGTCCTTTCCATTTCCATTTTCTAATTCAGTGTTGTTTTAAGTTCATTTACATATGTATTGAAGCGACAAATTTTACAATCAGTGACCATAAACCAAGGCCTTTTGTGTAGTCATAAACACGGAATGACAGCTTCTTTGTCTACTGAAATTTATGTGTTTGCTGTCGCCGTAACTTTCATGCGCCAATAAAATACGCGAACTTTTCATCTTAATTGCAACATTAAACAAAGTTAATTACATTCGCGCTCTCTATCGACCTTTACTTCTACTGAATATGCACAGTTACATACATAAGTATATACCCCCCAATTCATCTAAATAATAAACTCAGCTCGTACATACTTACTTTCATATATACCAATATATGTATGTACAAACATACATCACCCCTGATTGTGAATCTTTCACCTGCAATAATTGTAGAAACCAAAGATTCCTGTTTTCCGCCTGCCCACTTGCTGGGTTCACAGTTCAACTGTCGAACAGTTAATTACAATTTATGGCCAACAAATTTGGCTTTTGCAAAGTAATAAAATAAATTTTCGTATTTTAAAACGAAGCGAGCAAGCAAGCAAGAAGAAGGCTGCGAGCGAAATGAAGGAACAGCGGTATAGGCTCAACTTTGAACTCAATAAATACTTGTATCACTATTGTAAGTATGTGGCGGATGTTTGTGTGTGGTAATCACTCGCGTTTAACCCCAGCTGATACAAATCGTTCGGCAACTGCAATTACATAATGAGAAAAAATTGTTTGTCATTGTTGCGGAAAATTTGTTGCCAGTCACTGACTCTTTGCGGTGAGTTGAAAATAAATTTTTTAGTAAGTATTTAAGTAGTCAAGAGAAAATCTAGTGAGCGTGCTAAATTTACTCAGGTACAGAATAAAGGGCAATATGAAAGAAGATTAGAAAAAAATAATAATCAAATAGAAGCAAGAGATTTAGAGTCAAAATAAATATTGACGATCGGAGTAAAATAATTTAGATTGAATAGGCAAAGATTTAAANAAATCTAGTGAGCGTGCTAAATTTACTCAGGTACAGAATAAAGGGCAATAGGAAAGAAGATTAGAAAAAAATAATAATCAAATAGAAGCAAGAGATTTAGAGTCAAAATAAATATTGGTGGGAATAGTGTCAAAAAGTGGAGAACATAGCATTTATTCGTTGCGGGCTTAACATTTACTTCTTAAACATTTCAGTGAAATTAAAAAATTACTCGAAGTACAGCACTTGATATAAAGCTACACCCTCACGCACAGTACCGTCTAACTGGGCAAAAAGTCTACTAAAAGAATTACAAAAAAAAAATTAACCATAAAATAAATTACATGCCGCCATGAAGCCACTAAAGTCAACAATTTTTATACTAAGAATCAGAGCATAGCCATACGGTCATCATGGGAACAAATGTAAAAAATGCATATTTCGTAAACCAATGGACCTGAAATTTTTACAAGTTTTTTTCTGAATGAATATTAGCCACAATACATAGCTAGTTTTTGAATTAAGTGGTTTCCCCTTCGATGAAAAATAAACATTCTTTATACGAAAAACTCAATCACTGAAGATACAAAATACTCATCAAACTAATTTTTTAACAGACCTCACAAAAAGGAGAAGGTTATCAGTTCGTCGGAATATTTTTGTTTTATGTATTACCGCATTACTTTGGACCTCGTTAACCGATTTCGATAATTGTTTTTTTCGTCGGAAAAGTGGTCCCATTCTAATTTTGTTTAGATCCGATAATTGGATCATGAAGAAATCAACGATAATCTTAAATTTATATACATATGAGAATTGAAGTCGGTTTTGTTTTTTGATTAAAAATTACTCGTTCTTTTAATCACTAATGGCCGTTTTTACACGCTCATTCGGCAGTTAACCGCAGGTTTTCAGTACAAAAATTGAAAATTAACTGCCGAATTTGTGGCTGCCGTGAGGCACTTTTACATACTTACACACACATATAAGTATAGTGATAGTGTAAAGTATTTTCTTTTAATCAACCTCGAAGGACTTCAGGTATTCGGCACCTCCTCGACCCTCGTTTGCCGCGGAATTCAAGAGGAA
>NW_016191065.1:0-3645 GCF_001687245.7 Rhagoletis zephyria | reverse complement strand
TTAAGTCCTCCTCCACTGATGGAAACTGCTGGTGTTGAAGTTGAAGCAGCGGCAGCGGCAGCGGCAGCAAAGGGACAGTCGCTGATGCCGCAGTGCACCGAGCTGCGAAACTGCTGAAAGTCGCCGCCCATCAGCGAGTCNCTGCTGGTGTTGAAGTTGAAGCAGCGGCAGCGGCAGCGGCAGCAAAGGGACAGTCGCTGATGCCGCAGTGCACCGAGCTGCGAAACTGCTGAAAGTCGCCGCCCATCAGCGAGTCGAGGCGGTCGTGGCGAGCTGGAAAATGGAGATGTCAAGAATAAGAAAATCATAAGGTACATTGCTGAACACAGTTTGCCTTACCGGTGTGCTGCACAAAGCGAGATCGGTCGCAGAAGGTGTAGTAGCCGCAGTCCTTGCGAGTGCAGTGAAAGTGCGTCTGGTGCTCGCGGTAGACGCAGGCGGCAAAGCCGCAGTCCTCGTTGAAGCGAAAGCGCAGATACCTGGAAACAAATTGTCAAGTCAACAGATAAGTAAGATGCTACGAGAATCCTGTTAAAAAACAGTCACACTGACCCCTTCGGCGATGGCTCCTCACTGAACGAGTTGCTACTGGTGGTCGTGGTAGGTGTGTTCAGATTTGAGCTCTTCTTCAGTTGGTTGTTGTTGTTGTTGTTGTTGTGAAGAAGGTGCTGTCCCCCATCGCCGCCGCCATTGCTAGTGCTGCTGGCACTGCTGCTGCACTCCTCATCTCCAGTGGTGGCCGACTTGATGCTGCTGCCGCTGCCGCTGCCTGATGAAGAGGACTGATGAAGCGTCTTCTGCGTCTTCGGCGTCTTCTGCTTCTGCTGTGTCTGACCCGTCAACTGGCTGATCTTCTGAAAGAGACTGCTGTCGGCGACAATAGCAGAGGCATTACTCCCATTGCCACCGCCCCCGTCGTCACTTGATAAGGAGCCGTCTCGGCGTCCAGGAAAGGCGGTGAGGCTTTCAGGCGTATTCTGTACAGACAATTTAAAGTTATTAACCAATATGCATGAAAAGAAAATGCTAGCTACTCTTACCGAGTACAGCGGCGACGTCGGTGCCAGCTGCTGAAAGGCCGCCGAGGCACTCAGACCACTGTTGGTGGGCAGCGCTCCCATTGTCTGAAGTCCCAGCGTGGGCGAGGCCGAAGTGGAGGGCAGGCCACTGGAGCTGCCGCTGCTTCCACCACCTCCCATCAACTGCTGCTGTTGCTGCTGTTGACCAGCACCAGCACCACCACCCACAGCGCCCGAGTTCATGAGATTGCTCATGAGAATCTGGAGAAAGTGGCCCGCCAGGTTGGGATTGGCCGCAAACTGACTCTGCAGACTAGCCACCAGCAGACTGTGCTGCTGCTGCTCTTCAGCAGAGGCGCCGGCGCCTCCATCTTCTTCACTGCCCTCCACCAGAGAATGCTCAAACATGGGCTGATCACCCGAGGACAGAAGCAGTTGCTGTTTACCAGTTGCTCCCATGTTGTGATGATCCTCAGCACTACTATTGTTGTTCGTGGACAATTGCCGGGAGGCAGTTGTTCCCTCACCTCCGTAGACCGGAACCGGCGGCGGCAGACCGTGACGTTTCATAGTGTGCGGCACTAGCCGCTCAAAACTGGAGAACGCCTGAAAACAATGAAAAAGGGTTAAAAAACTGAGCCAAAGTTTTCCAAACATTGCACTCCACTTACCTGATTGCAGGTNACCACTGGAGCTGCCACTGCTTCCACCACCTCCCATCAACTGCTGCTGTTGCTGCTGTTGAGCACCACCCCCAGCACCCGAGTTCATGAGATTGCTCATGAGAATCTGGAGAAAGTGGCCCGCCAGGTTGGGATTGGCCGCAAACTGACTCTGCAGACTGGCCACCAGCAGACTGTGCTGCTGCTGCTCTTCAGCAGAGGCGCCGGCGCCTCCATCTTCTTCACTGCCTTCCGCCAAAGAATGCTCAAACATGGGCTGATCACCCGAGGACAACAGCAGTTGTTGTTTACCAGTTGCTCCCATGTTGTGATGATCCTCAGCACTGTTGTTGTTAGTAGACGACAGTTGCCGGGCAGTTGTTCCCTCACCTCCGTAGACCGGAACTGGCGGCGGCAGACCGTGACGTTTCATAGTGTGCGGTACTAGACGCTCAAAACTGGAGAACGCCTGAAAACAATGAAAAAGGGTTAAAACACTGAGCCAAAGTTTTCCAAACATTGCACTCCACTTACCTGATTGCAGGTGTTGCAGTGAAAGTGGCTCTTTCGCTTCAGCTTGCAGAAGGGACTATTGCACGGGTTCAGCTCATTGTACAGCTGATGCTGGAGAGTGCTGCTGCTGTTGTTGTTTGCGGTGGGCGTCGTTCCCGTCACCTGACCACCGCCCTGGTGGCTGTTGAGACCGGCCAGACAGGCGTTCAGGGCGTTCATCTTCGCCTGCTCCTGAAAGTAGCTCTGAATGGAGTGCATCACCGACATCTGCTGCTGCTGATCGTGCTGGTGGTGATTGTTTCCCTTGATAAGAGGGTGATCACCTCCTCCTCCTCCTCCGCCGCCAGTGGCCGCCATCATCATCATCAGTTGTTGCTGCTGTTGCTGCTGTTGCTGCTCCTCACTTGATAGCTGCTGTTCATTCATCTGCCTANCTGGAGAGTGCTGCTGCTGTTGTTGTTTGCGGTGGGCGTCGTTCCCGTCACCTGACCACCGCCCTGGTGGCTGTTGAGACCGGCCAGACAGGCGTTCAGGGCGTTCATCTTCGCCTGCTCCTGAAAGTAGCTCTGAATGGAGTGCATCACCGACATCTGCTGCTGCTGCTGCTGCTGATCGTGCTGGTGGTGATTGTTTCCCTTGATAAGAGGGTGATCACCTCCTCCTCCTCCGCCGCCAGTGGCCGCCATCATCATCATCAGTTGCTGTTGTTGCTGTTGCTCCTCACTTGAGAGCTGCTGTTCATTCATCTGCCTACCACGACTATTGGCACCACTACCACCACCACCACCACCAGACTTGAGCATCGCGTAAAAATCCTAACCCAAAAAAGAAACAGTGTTAATCATTATATTTTTCTTCATAGTTCTACCTGATCTTACCTCAGACAGCCGCTGCTGCTGATCACTGCCCTGCTGACCACGATGATTGCCGACATTGTTGAGTAAAAACTGTCTGTCACCATCATCCTCGTCAGCATCCTCTTGGTCATCCTCTTCCCCCTCCTCCTCTTCCTCATCATCATCATCGTCCGAGTTGTACTTTCTCCTCTTGAACCTCGAAGAAGAGGCAGCAGCCGCTGCGGCCGCCGCCGCTGCCGCCGCCGCCTCCGCCTCCAGCCGGTGCTGGTCCTCGTGGGCGCACATGAGCGAGTAGTGGACAAAGGAGAAGCCGCAGCCGACGCGCGTGCAGTGAAAGTGCTTCGCCGCCCGATTCGACGGACAGCTGGGCAGCTTGCAGTCGATGTGCTCGTCAAAGTACACAAAGCCCTCCATGATGTCGATGTTCTCGTGAAAGTCGCGACTGTGCAGCAGCAGCACCTCCTCCCGGTTGACGGTGTAGTAGCAGCGCGGCTTCGAGCAGTGGTAGTGACGGCCGCCGAAGAAGACGCAGCTCAGGTCGGGACAGGGCGTCTCCTCGTCAAAGACGTAGAAGCCGTGGTGGATGCTCGAGCG
>NW_016191063.1:0-3645 GCF_001687245.7 Rhagoletis zephyria | reverse complement strand
AAAAAAAAAACCAAAAATTGATGTGCAGTTTTTAATTCAAGCAACTTCTTTGCTCGCGTCGATAATTGTAGAGCTTTGTTTTTATGTTCATTAACTAAAAGTCGAATTCTTAACTCACCTGCGGGCTTACTCCATTTCGCATTTTTTGCTAAACAAAATTTCCCATACATTTTTCACTATGTGCCTGGAAACAAAAATATTCTTAGTTAAAAAAAATTCGTAAATNTTACTCCATTTCGCATTTTTTGCTAAACAAAATTTCCCATACATTTTTCACTATGTGCCTGGAAACAAAAATATTCTTAGTTAAAAAAAATTCGTAAATTTAATATACATATGTATATATGTATCGTAATTTTAATTCAAAAAGGCCCTAACCAACACTTTTTTCGAAATTGCGTTTTTCACAGATTTTGGAATGATGTATCCTACCTGTGTGTGATACTCTTTTTATAATGTTTTTTGTTTCTACTGTAAAATAATAAAATTGCTGGTTAGGGCCTTTGTGAACTAAGGCAACGTTATGTATGTATGTTTTCTTTATGCTAGAAATTTTCTTAGTAATAAAACTTTGTGTGTAGTATGCTTTTTGGTATCTATTTTATTTCGATAAATTAAAATTATTTTATTGGTTACAGTGCCGGAGAAATTAAGCTGTCTATGTGAAGTTAAAATCCCATTAAAAACCTCAAACGCACTTGGAATGTTCTAATTTTTTCACATATTGTTCAGAAACAAACATTTCTGCCATCAATAGCGCCTTCGAATTTATAGCCAATGTAAAAATTTTTATTTGCACTACCGGCATGTAAGGGACTCTAAATATTTGTTTATAAGTAAATATTTGGCTTTACTTTCCTTTGGTAGTAGAAAACGATCATAACAATAAATGTTCCTTGTTTGGAGGTATTGTGTGACTTACACAAACACCTTTATGTATGTACATACATACATATGTATATTAGTCCGGGTCGGCTTCATTCGAAACAAAAAAGTTTGTAACTACGGCAAAAAATTACCAATAGCTCCCCTTTCGTACAGTGTGCAAGCTTTTTTCGAAAACATTTTTGGGGTCATACGAACTTTCTTGTTTGACACGCCCTGAAAACATACAGATCGAGTTTTCTTCATACATAAATTTTTTTTACAAACTTTTTTTCGCGACTCATACTAATGTTCACACGAAAAAACATCAAAATAAAGGTGAATGTACTTCAGTGTAAAAAAAACCATTCAAAAAGTATATATTTACACAAAGAATTACCTAGATAGTCAAATATGCGACCAACTCATATGTATGTATGTGTGTATGTAGATAACACAGCCACTAAATCCACTTGGTAATTTTGTAAATGTGACTGTGGCGCATTGAACGGAAAGATATTACAAAATTTTTTGTCGTTGGCAACATTTTTTTGTCTCAAAAGGCGAACCCTACGCTGGCTAAATACATTTTTTTTTGCGTAAATTGCCTTCTAAAAATACTTTAGAATAACCGGTGTACGGCGAACCTTTTTTTGTTTGCTTATAAGGTGCTACGGTCTAATGTATTTGCATATGTACTTAAGCAAATTTAGTTTCTTTGGTGGTATAAAATACTCTGATTATATTTACAACTAAGATCCATTGATTATTTTTTGTTTACGAATCGCTAACTGAGTTTGATGTGTCGCAAAAGATGTTTGCTTAATACATAATTCAAATAAATTATATGTCACGTATTTTACTAAAACTGTGCCAACACAATTCGTGCAAACGAAAATCCATTATTTCCACTGTTGAATTTTGTAAAACTGTAACAAGCGGTACACAAAATAAATCAAAATTTATGTAGCTCAAAATAAAGAACGGTGCAAATATTATTATTTTTTTCCTTGAGGAATATACATAAATGCAATCTTTAAGATCTTGTTCATTTAATAATTTATTTTTCCGTTTTTTTCTTACACACTGTAACTGCATGGCTTTGAACGCAATCGCTTTATTTCCACACATATGATGTTAAAACAGATTGTACTTTATTGATATGCAGAATCTACTGGCCACGCAAAAAAAAAAAACAACAATTATTTGGGCGCCAGGTGTACGAGTGCTTGTGTGGCGAATATTAGCAGTCGGTTCTGTGTTCGATTGCTCAGCTACGTAACCATAAGTTAGACCAATTCCCAGTTGCTGAGCTGGCTTTCTCCCTTTATTTGTGGTCCTCTGCTTGTTGATCTACAAAAGGCGTTTCCTATATGTTTTTTTTTTTGTGGTAAAAATACATACAATCATTGGGAAAGGCAAGCGAATCAATTAGCTACTCGAAAAAAAAACCAATGTACATGTGTATAAATGCGTATAATCTTACACTGGAAAGAAGTATTGACACAAAGAGCTTTTCGCAATATATGCAACAATTTTTAATAACATTTTTCCGCTAATTAAAAAAAAAACTACAACAAAAACGTGAACATAAAATTTCTAAAATTTGTGCAAAATGTTACATACCAAAGGAGATTTGTTGAAATTTCAAATTTTTTCCTTATAAAGGGTGAAAGAAAAAGCGTGAAAATAATTTCCAAACATCAACGGTAAGTCCTAGCTACTTCAAACTTGCTACACTCAAATTCAATGGATTATAAGCCAGCATACCCGAAAAAAATTTAATCAAATTCGCATGAAAATATATGGAATTTTCCCGAGTTTCGCACAAAGTCTAGAAAATTTTTATATTTTTGTTGTAGTATGAACCAACAGGTGGAAATCTTCCTCAAAAGTATTTTCGACTGTAAGCCTTTTTAAAACCCTCCAGTTTGATAACCACATTGCAATATTTAATTTATTTTAACAATTTAACTGATATAAAATTTTATAATAGGTCGCAACCCTCCCACAGATATTTTCAAAAGTAAGTTCTTAAATATTTTTAATTTGATACCCATACAGTAATATTTCATTTATTTGTTCTCAATTAAATTGAGTTTAAAATTTTGAAACAGGTGGCACCCTTTTTAAAAATTATTTTCGACTGTAAGCCTTCTTAAACTGCTTTGGTTTAAAACCGTATTGTAATATTTCACCTGTTTTATTAATTTATTTAACCGAAATTTCGCAAACAAGTGGCAACCTGATTTAAGTGATAGCGGTATTATACCGAACAATCCAAAAAAGCCTCGAACATAATGTAATATCGAAAAAGGGCATGGCATATTCGAATTCTACTTCCGATTCTAAGCAAAAATGGTGAACAAGCTATGAAATGAGATTTGATCCTCCCAATTTTTAAAAGAAAAATTTGTGTATTAAAATTTTTTCTGAACGAAACTAATTTGCATTTACACTATTTTGTGTTTTCTTCATTCAATATACTTTTTCTTTTGAAAATTGGGAGGGTCAAACGTCATTTTTGGTTTATAGATTGTTTGCCATTTTTGTTTAGAATTAATCGTGGAATTTGAAGTTGCTATACATTTTCTTCGAAAATTTTGCTCCGAACAAATTACTCCTCCCTAATGTACATAAAAGTATATAGATTAGCGGGAAAAAAATAAATTAAAAATTGTTTTATATATTGTGAAAAATTTTCTGTGCCAACACTTTTTTCTGGCCGTGTAAATATTTATATAACGGGTGATTTTTTTGAGGTTAGGATTTTCATGCATT
>NW_016191062.1:0-3645 GCF_001687245.7 Rhagoletis zephyria | reverse complement strand
TTCCTCCTTGTTCCCACGTTGAGCGCCTTTTGATATTTTGTACTTGAATCCCATTTAGTTACTGCATCTCCATATCTGGAGACTTAACATTAGAGTGGGCCAATATTAATCAAAGTTATTTTCGCCTACAACTATAAATGCTTTGTCCTGCTTAAATACTAAGCACTGAATTTCTCTACTTTGCAGGGGATGTTTTGGTATTTTTATACAAACTTTTTAGCGACTATTATGCCAACTTTTGTAGAAAATTTTAAGGCAACTTAAAAAGTGAATTTTATAGCCTATTTTAAAACGCAATGCAAAATACATTGTTGCTTTTTTAAATAAGTAATTTTTGTTTAAAAATTGCTTTACTTAACAGGAAATTTTTTTAGCATTTTTAAAGGAAACTTTATAGCAGCTTTTATGGCAATTTTAATAGTCAATTGTTTAGCAAATGTTAAAGCAGTCAAAATAAGCTTTTACGGTTTTTTTATATAAATAATTTTCTTTAAAAAAAAATCAAGAAAATAGTTTTTATTTTCATCAGAATTGTTGTGTCGCCCTAATCCGCCATTGATTGATGCTTTGCCTACCTTCGAAGGCTGCACCGGTAGGTCATCGAATTGTCGCCGGTTCTTGCTTTAATTAAATCGCCAGCTTTGCCAATATTTTTATTTCCCAATGCAGTTGAAAGTAAAGGTAATGGCGGAAAAAACTCGCTCCCATTTAATTTTGTTTTTGTTTGATTTTTTCTTTGCAAATTTTTGCCTTAACTTTGCCAAATTGCAAGGATCGAAGTGGAGAGCAAATGTTCCAGCTTTTATCTGCCTTTCGATTGTTGATTTTTCGTTGCAAGTACTTTTCCCTTAAAAAGCGAAAGGCATTAACGGCTAGAGAGGAATCGAATGGAGAGAATGAACACTGTTGGAATAGTAAATACTTGTAAATGTAAATGAGATCTATTTAATTATTTGAGCCCATACGGAAGCTGGCCTTGCATTCTAAATACATACAGGGACTCAAAAAAATGACCACGTGTAGATTTTTTTTTTAATATTCGCAATGTTTTTCGAGCTAATTTTTTTTTAGTCATTTTTCTATAAAAGTACCGTCTAAACGTTTCAAACTTTATACAAAATTTAGGGGAATTCAACAAATTTTCATCAAAATTTAAACTTTTCAATCTGAATCTTTAAAACATTTGCGGGTATGCAGTTTTATAGCCCAAATAATTTTAGTTTAATGAAGGGCAAGTTTCAAGCGGCTAAAAAATCCCTTGAATTTTGAAACATCTTTTTTGGTGACAGATTTTTGAACTTTTTTCCATATAAGCATGCAATTCTTATGAAATAAAATGCGAGAGACCGTTAGCAAAAAAATTTCAAAAAATCAACGCCGGTTTTTGTAAGGGGCACTTGTTATATAACCGAAAAAGTAGTCTCAAAAAAAAATTCTGAAAAATCAACGAGATTTTTTAGCCGTTTAAAACTTGCACTTTATTAGACTAAAATTGCATGGGCTATAAAATTGCATACCCAAAAATGTTCTAAAGATTCAGTTTAAAAAGTTGAAATTTTGATAAATATTTGTTGAATTTTCCTAAATTTTGTATATATCTTTATAGAAAAATTAACAAACAAAAAATTAGCTCAAAAAACATTACGAATATTTAAATAAATTAAATTGGCACGTAGTCATTTGTTTGAGTCACTGTATATACATATGTACATATTTATGCAGTTTTGACTCTTATGGAAATGCAAATTTACAAACTTTCTGAAGATCATTGTATCTTATAAATACATATCGTTCGTTTACTGTAAGAAGGTCACAACTCGAAAAATCAAAAAAATTCTAAAAAAAGATTTGTCTGGTTTTTCCTCTTAAAGGCCACTATCACAGAGGGGACTTAAAGTAGGCTAAAAACCACAAAAAATGTAATCGTAAAATTTAACTCAGAGGCCAAAGCAGTCATCAAACCATAATTTTGATCCACGCTTTTACCAAAGAGTAATTGTTTCCTAGTTACGGCTGCTAAGCAAAGTACAAAAAAGAGTAAAAAAAAATATATTATTTTCTAATGGGACACAATTAACAGATATCGTTATATAAAAAAAAATGATTGATTATAAACCATTGTTCTTTGAATTATGACGTTCTTTCAGCAAACGAGTGATATTTTTAAACGATTATGGAAAGTCCTATCTTTCGCGGACCTACGAGAAATCGTTTTTGAAGTGAGAAAAAATTGCGTATTCCTTATTATTTATTTAAAGCGGTTATGGACGCAGCCTTGCCCGCGGGCAAAGCTCTTTTAAGCTTTTTATACATTTTGTAAAGGCGCGTTCTGAGTAAAAGCTCTCTCTGCCCATCGCTGATTTAAAGCTTAAGTGGCTCCATAACCGACTCATGGGCATCTATCTTCTAATCAATCTTTTGTTATTTAACTAAAAAAAAAAAGAAAACGAGAAAACAAATTGTTGCACCGCGCTCTTCACCGCATTCCATTTATGTGCCGCTGCTCTACTTATGATAAAAATCATTCTAATTGTTTTAGTTTTCACCGCAGACAAGGAAATAAATTAAGCTGCCCAGTAGCGGGGTTGCAAAGATTTTTGGTGTGCATAAGAATGTTCACATACATAACTATTTTTCCGTTAGCCTCCTCTGCTGAAGCGCCTGCTGCTTGCGATTTTATTGCCACTTTGATAAATTATGAAAGTGCCTCGGCGATGATTGATTAGTACACATTTATTTGACCTCTAGCAATTCGGGTTGGGTGCGATTGTTGCAAGTAAAACACCACAAAATGTATGCATCATACAGCAAAAATGTGAAATAATCCGCCAACGTGGTGCCACTACTTTTCGATGCCGAACAAAGCTGTTGACGCGCATAAGTTGCTGCCGCAGGAGAGTGGCATAGCCGAGAGTAAGGTGGGTGAGAGGAAGCTCAATAGAATCGCTGGTTTTCGTTACCCGTATGATGTTCTGTTGTAAGTAGGTAATTGAAAATAATTGCACCTAACTGTGCACTTTTCTTCAAACGATTAAACTGTTCGCATGTTTAACAGTTTGGTTTACAAAAAAAAAAATATGACTCAGTTGTATTTTTATTAAAATGGGTAGCAGTGGGTGGGCCTGTGGAATGATGAGTTTTAAATGGGCGTCAGTTTTTTCAGTTGTCGCTTTGTTTTTCAATGCAAATGCACTTACACTTATATGTGCATTAGGGTGTGCTTAAATGGTCGTAATTTTTTTTTTTTTTATCCAACAAATCTTTAATGCCTTTTTGACGCTATTCGGAGGTAGAAAGAGGCGGGATATTTATATTTAAAGATATTTGAGTGTAACTTTGCCCGACATTGGAACACGAACGAATATAGCAGTACTGCTTTGCACACTACTCTCAGCCAGATTAATATATCGTCGATGGTTTTAAATTCTTAAGCACACAACGAATGCTACTATCATCGAATAAGTTCAAGTACATTGGAAAATGTGTAAATAAAGTCCACCTTCATATTAAGCTTTCAAACAACGCATCTGCATTGTAGGGATATCGGTATGTCTATAAAAACAATGCGAATTCGTTAAATAAAATCGAGATTATAATCAGTGCGACAGTAGCACACATACATATACAATCGGCATAACTACTATA
>NW_016191061.1:0-3645 GCF_001687245.7 Rhagoletis zephyria | reverse complement strand
TCGAAAACCTGTCAGAGTTTTACGTCTATTTGGATGGCTTACATTACAAGGTACCAATTCCAAAATTACAAAATATTTTTTCTAAACTAAATAATGTTCAGTGAGAAGTACTTATTTCACCAGTGCTCATATTTGCTCTATTTGTATTAACTTTTTCACGCTGTAAAATAATTTAGTTTTTCATTATAATGAGTAACATAAAACTCCAATAACTTATCAGTACTTATTGCGATAATTATTATTTAATTTCCAAATATGTATAAAATAAACTTACATTGTTTACTTTATTATATTGTATACACATATACTTAAAACGTTTAAATAAAAAGTTCTTTCAAACCAAAACCAATCAATTGAGTTTACATTAAAATTTTTCTCAGCGTACGCCAGAAAGATTTCACCTTTTTTCCAACAATTTTCACTTTTTTCCTAACAAATTAGTATTTGAATGAAATACGTAAGTTCTTACCGCCAAAGGTGTTCGTCGTTGGGACCTCAAAGTCCAAGTTTTAATTCAACAGCTTCATATTTTTGTAGCAACGACCTCCACTGTTAACTCAAATAAAAAGTATTTAAAACAACAATTTATACACTTTTAATCTAAATACGAAAATTCTTGGGTTAAGTACTAATTAAGTTAAAAAATCAACAGTCTTTGCGCTGTTGCTTCAAATGCAAGTAGTTGTTGGGTACGATTTAACCAATAAAAGTTTTTCCAAATACATATAAAATTGTTGGATGTACAGTTTTTTTTTCTCGGTGTATTAGACTTTGAATTTATAGAAATTTATATACATATTACGTTTTTTATTGCACAGANGAAATACGAAAATTCTAGGGTTAAGTACTAATTAAGTTAAAAAATTAACAGTCTTTGCGCTGTTGCTTCAAATGCAAGTAGTTGTTGGGTACGATTTAACCAATAAAAGTTGTTCCAAATACATATAAAATTGTTGGATGTACAGTTTTTTTTTCTCGGTGTATTAGTCTTTGAATTTATAGAAATTTATATACATATTACGTTTTTTATTGCACAGAGGCGGACCTTAGCTGCTAAATGGTAGTAAAGTATTGTTCACTCAAAATCGCTACACGTTCCAGTACAGCAATTGTTGGAATGTATTAAAAAGTTTCAATGCAGATCGTTAGACAATAGATCTACCATTATGAGGTTTGAATTTTAGAGTACTGGCTTTTAATTTGACAGTTTAATCGTCTTGGCAGTGGCTGCTCAAAAAATAATGTTGAACAAATTTGTTGAAAATCCGACAATTTCGAGATCAAAAATCATATTAAAATTAAATATACCAAAAAATTNGAGTTGTTCCAAATACATATAAAATTGTTGGATGTACAGTTTTTTTTTCTCGGTGTATTAGACTTTGAATTTATAGAAATTTATATACATATTACGTTTTTTATTGCACAGAGGCGGACCTTAGCTGCTAAATGGTAGTAATGTATTGTTCACTCAAAATCGCTACACGTTCCAGTTCCTGTACAGCAATTGTTGGAATGTATTAAAAAGTTTCAATGCAGATCGTTAGACAATAGATCTACCATTATGAGGTTTGAATTTCATAGTACTGGCTTTTAATTTGACAGTTTAATCGTCTTGGCAGTGGCTGCTCAAAAAATAATGTTGAACAAATTTGTTGAAAATCCGACAATTTCGAGATCAAAAATCATATTAAAATTAAATATACCAAAAAATTCTAATTTTCCTTCAAAAATCAATGAACGGATTCCTTCGCTTAAACTAACATAGTAAGCTAATCATCAAAAAAGATCATTTCGCACCAGCTTAAGGATAAGGCTCTTTACCTAAATTATACAAACAATCGGCTTATCAGAAGAAGATCGCGCGAGAGAATTGGAAAACGATTATCCGCAGTTCAGCGAATGCAAGCTATGGCAAGATTTAAACCTTATCGAGTTATAATATACAAAATTCTGTTAGATTAAATAAATTTTATAACAAAAACCGCAGCCGTTTAATTTACCCCAATGTTCACACCAAATGTGGTATTTTTTAATAATGACTAATAAAACATGTTTAAAACTGGACTTCGGTCAACTCCCGCGTTTAAATGTTTTAAGCTAAAAAGAAACAGGGTGATATCCTCTCCAGACGGGGGGGCTTAAAGGAATAACATACATTTTTNTAATGATGACTATAAAAAACATGTTTAAACCTTCACTTCGGTCAACTCCCGCGTTTAAATGTTTTAAGCTAAAAAGAAACAGGGTGATATCCTCTCCAGACGGGGGGGCTTAAAGGAATAACATACATTTTTTTGCAAAAGTAGCCAATCCAACAAACAGTCCCAAACTCTGGCCTAATAAGAGGAGCTGGGCTCTCGTAGAAAGCGAAATGAAGGCCACACAAAAATGTGACCAAAGGCCTTCAAGACTTTAAGATAGTGGGCTATTAAAATAGCTGCGTTAGACACTAGTATAAAAACGCTATATGACGAGGTTCTGCAAAAATCCAAACTTCTTATTAAAAAATTATAATTCTTTTATCTTTACCACTCTTTGCGAATTTGTGGTTAATTCTAAAAATAAAATGCCTCATTTATTTTTGAAAATGTGACAATTGGTTTAAAACCTTTAATCACCGAACAATTTTATTTGCGCAGTCCTTAAGTTTTAAATTATTATTTTTTGGTTTACACTAAAAGTTATTTATTGCAACATAATTTGTAATATTGTATTTTCAATCTACTTTTTAATCTTCTTACCCTTACTCATAAAAGTTGAATACATTTATCGGTTTGAAAATTATCTAAAATTCATTGCTTTCAAATTTTCAATTAATTAATACGAGTACTTCCCCATACACGTGGTGCATGGGCATACATATGTGCTCATAACTAAACAAAAAAACACTTTTTCTATAAGGACTTTCCGCGAAATAATTATGTATGTATACATACATATGTAGATGTAAAAAGTAAAAAGTAAAGCTTCAGCAAATTACAGTTTAATGCATTTCAATTGCATTAATTGCTACCAGTTGCGTGT
The DNA here is from genome assembly GCF_001687245.7 of Rhagoletis zephyria. Taxonomy (NCBI): domain Eukaryota; kingdom Metazoa; phylum Arthropoda; class Insecta; order Diptera; family Tephritidae; genus Rhagoletis; species Rhagoletis zephyria. Next base: position 618 of record NW_016191061.1, on the reverse strand, counting down.
TGTAATCCAACAAATGGAATAGCCTCAGCAGCAGCGCCAGTAGAAGGCAATAAATACAGTAATATTTTGCAACATTGCAGCAGCACATCACCTTGTTGCACAGCAAATACAACAAAAACAGCAACGCAGCAATTTCGCTGGCAATAAGTGAAAGTGAAAATCTCCAATGCGGCTACTTGTTTTCTATTTCTTTTTTCGATTTTGCGATTTAATCAAAGCTCGGTTTTCTAATAAACTTTGCAGCTGGCGATGGTGCTGTAGCTGGAGCACATTGAACCTGCCACCATCGCATGCAACATGCGCACATGTGATTTTACACACATGTATTTACGTATGCAGCATACATACATTTATTGAGTGCTTGTAACAATTCGTATCAGCTGCATTTGATCGATCAGCGTTCCATAAGTCTGACCATTATATTCGCTCTTAAATCCGAAGAGTTGGTTGCCTTTGTATGTATTCATTTGGCAATGTACATATGTATTTTGATACATACACATCACACCACTAATACAGGCGCAGTAATTTTCAACCATCAATTGCTCAGCTAATTACCTTCGGCCACTTTGGGCTAACCGGCTTCGCTGGCTGGCCACAAATGTATCTGGGCCTATT
>NW_016191058.1:0-3646 GCF_001687245.7 Rhagoletis zephyria | reverse complement strand
ATTGTTCTAACAAAGTTTCTATAAGTTTAATTTCTGGATCTGAATCAAAGTTATTATTATCTATTACATAATGTTCGTCTTTTCCTTGTAAATTACTTTATCCGCATTTTTCATTATAATAATTTTTGTCTGAGGTTATTAATTCTTCAAAATATGTAAAATTTGTGATATGAAAAAGGTCTCCATAATCATTATATAAAGCTACATCTCCATCCTCTATTAAGACATAATCTTCCCTTGTATAGTCTACANCTTCCCTTGTATAGTCTACAGTATCGATTATTGCTTCAGCAATTAGTGTCAGAATTATTATTAGTAGCATTTTCTAAACATATATAATCAAGATTTAATGTTATCTTTATGCACTATTCGGTTTCTTTGGTTAATTCTAACCTTATTCCCTAAATCCTCTTGTACTATCTGTTTCTTGTACCTAGGCTTCTGTTTATTCCTTTCACCTTTAATTTTTTCATAAATAATTTCACCACATAAATATGTTTTACGAACTCTATTTTTATTTTGTCTGTCTAGCATCTTTGATTGTGCTGATAAAAGTTTTGATGGTAATATATCATGAGAAACCTTGTTATAAAGGACTTCAAATGGTTTCTTACCAGTTACTGAATGTATTGTTTTATTATATTGTTGTACTGCTCTATGTATTGATTCTGAAAACTTGATCAATCTAAACTCTTGTTTCATGCATCGTGAAATTTCAATTATTGTTGAATGTACTCTCTCAATTTGACCATTTGTGGTGCTATGATTTGAATTGCAAAAATAAATTTCAATTTGCAACCTTTGCATTAAAGTTTTAAATTGTACTGTTGTAAAACCTGGCTCGTTATCAATGGTTATTCGTTTCACGTTAGGAAAACTTTGTAATATTTCCAACACTTTTTCTTCCAAATTTATTTTATCTTCAATTTGCTTAATAACCACAAACTTGGAGTATGCGTCAATACATGTGATAAATTTTAAGTTTTGTGCAAAAAATATATCCAGGTGAACCTGTTCTCCTTCCTCCTTAGGTATGGGAACCTCACCTATTGATATTTTTTGTGGATGTCTATCATACTTATTTTTATTACAAATTTCACAATTTCTGATGTATTGTCTAAACTGTTTATGCATTTCAGGCCAATGATATGAAGTTGAAATTTGCTTCATATTTTCTTCGTAACTCCTATGTGCTCTATTATGCGTTTGATCAATTATTATTCCCTGATCTTCTCTATTTAATATATCCATGGGAACATTTTTGCATACAAAAATTTATTTGTAAATCTTTATTTTAATTTAGGTCCTCCGGTATACAATGTATTGCAGTTACAATATTCGGTTGTAAAAATTCTTTTAGAATAGTCATTAAATTTTCGGGCGTATCCTATTCAATAATATGCCTAGTTCTACCAAAATTAATGAGAGATTCATGTATTGTGAATCGTCCCTTACTAAGTAGTATCTGTTGTTTGAATTGATTCAATGGTTTCTTAGTCTCCTGAATTTGTGTATTATCAGAGCTTTCTGCTGAATGCTGCGTTTCTATGTCTGAAGAGTCATCAGTCATATTATTTAGGTTTTGTCTGGATAAGGCATCCGCGACTATATTATTTTTTCCTGGTTTATAAATCATTTTTGGAGCATATTCTTCAATAATAGTATGCCACCTTTTCATTTTTACATTAGGATTTCTTGAAGAGACTGCAAAGGTCAAAGGTTGATGATCTGTATGTATTTCTAAATCTGATACTCCATAAAGGTAATTTCTTAAAGTTGTTAACGCCCAAACTATGGCACAAAGTTTCTTTTCATTTGTTGCATAATTTTTTCCGTTGAATTTAAAGTTTTAGAGATAAACGTAATGGGTTTCCCCTCCTGGCTTAAGACTCCACCTATCGCGTCATTTGAGGTTTCGGTTGCCAGTATAAATTTTTTATTAAAATCTGGTTGATTTAATTCTACTTGGTTAATAAGTAATTGTTTTAATTTTTCAAAAGCTAAAATCGCATCCTGTTCCAATCCAACTTCGATTTTTTTAGACATATGTTGAGACACATGACCACTTTCTCCTGATAAATGTTTGGTTAAGGTTTTGCTATTGCTGCATAATCCCTGATAAATTTTCTGTAATATCCAGTCATTCCTAGAAAACTACGTAGTTGGCGTATGGTTTTAGGCAATGGAAAATTGGAAATCGCTTCAATTTTATGCGGATCGGTTTTAATTATATTGTTTGCAACAATGTATCCTAAAAATTCTACCTCTCCCTTGAAAAATTTTGATTTCTCTAAGGAGATATTCATATTCGCTTTCTTAAGGACATTGATTACTTGATTGCTATGTCTTACATGATCCTCCAAATTACGTAAAAAAACAATGATAGCACCAATATACACATGACAAAATTTCCCAATAAATTCTCTTAATACATCATCCATTGCTCGTTTGAAAATACTTGGTGCATTCTTCAGTTCAAACGGCATTCTTAAAAATTCGTATTTTCCATTATTAACTGAAAATGCTGTTTTTTTAATATCTTCAGTCTTCATCAAAATTTGGTGAAATCCAGATTCTAGATCAATTGTAGAGAAATATTGTGATTCTCCTGGATTCGAAAGTGTAACGTTTATATCTGGTATTGGGTATTTATCTGCTATCGTAACTTCATTTAATTATTTGAAGTCTACTACCATTCTCAATTTTGGTGTGCCATCTTTATTAATACCTTTTTTTGGTACCACCCAAATTGGAGAATTATAAGGACTTTTACTTGGTTTTATAACTTCTTTTTCCAAAAGATCTTCAATTTCCTTATTCACAAAAACATTTGCTGCTAAAGGATATTGATATTGTTTGCTCCAAATTGGAGTATTTACGGAAGTTCTTATTTCCGCACGAATGTCCGTTCTAAAAGGAAGACTAATGTCAATTCCTGAATGAATAGATTAAATTTTTTCAAGAATTTCATTTTCTAAAATTCTTATTTCACCTAAGTCTTTTTGTAAAGGCTTGTAATTATTTTTAATAAAATTACCGGAATACACATCGGCTGGCGCTTCAAAGGATTTTTCCTCTAAAGTAATTTCGTTTAAATATTTAATTTCATTGTCGGTAAATTCATCGACTGGCATTGTAAGCAGTGTTGCCGCGCCGTCCCAAGAAAATGTATCACCGACCAAGCCAAAAATTTATCCAAATGTATCCATTTTTCTTTTTTTACGTATCCATCTCATAATTTGTAAGAAAACCAAACATTTTCAAGAAAAATACATAATTTAATCCATCCTAAGGACTTGGAATACGTGTATATATATTTTTATATTTCATAAAATCAAACATTTGTTATTTCAATTTATAAATAATATTTTTATGCATAAGTATTTTGTAAAGTAAGTATAATAAATAGTAATTAATATGTTACATTTGTACCTGTACACTCTAAAAAGTGTGTGTAAAACTACTACTAAATATACATACGTATAAGATGTTCAGGATTTGATTTTGAACTTGAGATCTTTAAAATATACACATGAAATGTTTAAAGTTGCAAAAATTTTTAAACTAAAAATACATTTGCTACAAATAATAAACATAAGGGGCTTACATTTACTCTATTTTAAACATTTTATGTGTTATTTTGCTC
>NW_016191057.1:0-3646 GCF_001687245.7 Rhagoletis zephyria | reverse complement strand
ATAGGACCTTAGCCCGAAATTCATATGCATAAATATGTATCTATGTAAATGACCGAATAAGTTGAGAAATTAGTAATACACAAACAATTTTTCACAGTAGATTTACACCCTGTTCAATACAGAAAAACCATCATCAGAGCTTTGAGCTTTGTACCACGATTGTCTTAGCGGTAGAAGTCATAGCAGCTATGTATTTCGGAGATCACCACATCTCCTCATTCGATTCCTTTTTCCTAGACTTCACAATTGAGGGATTCACAGCGGTGTCGTACGCGTCGTATTGTTGTATGTAGTAAACTTTAAAAGCTTAAATAAATGTTTAGAGAACTTGCAATCACAACCAACTATTTTTTAACACTGCGAAAATTCATATAATGACTTTGATGGTACTTAAAGTTTACGACATACAACAATACGACACTTACGACACCGTTGTGAATACCCCAAATATTTAAATAAAATGTTAATAAGCCACAATAAGACAAAGAATCGTAGACTCGCCATTACTTTTTTACCCTTTAAGTTAAGTGACATTTTGACCAGTTTTGGTTTTTTTCTTTTGTTTATTTAATGTTTGTAGTTTTTTTTTATATAAAAGTCCAGCACATCACATAACCAGAACCACATAAATCCACATTCAAATTTCATACACAAATAATAGAAATTCAACAAACTTCAACAATTACACCCAAAAATTTTAAACTTTTTGTTCAGAATTTTTAGAATTTTTTCAGGTGCGCAGCTTCATAGCCCACTAAATTTAAGTAGGTAAAAGTGAAAATTTTAAGACGCAAGGAAATCGCGTTGATTTTTAATAATTTTTTTGGTTGACGGTGCTAGGGCATTTTCTTCTATATAAAACGCACTATCCTAAGATAAAACGTGAGTGAATTTAACCCCTACTTGTCTTCTTATATTTTCTAATAACCAATCTTTAATATGGACCGCACTAAAAGCTCCTTTTCATATAGAAATTCGTTGTCCAACCCGTGACAGAGGAATTTCAGATTTATTTTTTATAATAAAGCCATCATTTTTGTTGTAGTTTTGGCTTTGTTTATATTCGTGGTTCACACAGAAAACTTTAATAAATTCGCAGAGTTTCCATAAAATATATCTGCTCCTAAAAGCAGGTTCTTTTTTGTCCCACCTGGGACAGAAGATATAACTAAGATTTTTGCCATATAAAAGTAAACTGGATTTTTTTCGTATTTTGTAATAATTAATTTCATAGTCAATTAGATGTACCTTTATCAAAATGTAGAATTATTGAGTACTTTGTACTTAAATTTAAACAAGAAAGAACATTTTTTCTGTACAAATGCCCCAGCCGTGACTGTGGAATCGCCCATATGTAAAATATGTAATCATGTAAATCAAAAATTCAAACTTTGTAGAATATTTATAAAAAATCGACGAACTTTAACAAATGTTGATAAAAAATTTTAGAGTCAGTTTCTCAATGTCTGGTTAACACTAACTACAGGTTAAACATCGTTATTGACGTTATCGACTCCCTGCTTTATGTTATGGTGTCAATCACGTCGACAACTATGTTTAACCTGCAGTTAGTGGTAACCAGACACTGAGAAACTGGCCCTTAAACTTTTTAATCTGAAAGATTAGCATTAATTTAAAGTAAAATTATAGGTGACAACATCAAGGCGCACACCACAAATCAAAGGAGGAAGTCCAAGTGTGAAGTAGTTAGAGCTTACCGTTGATTTTTGTCAAATTTTTTCGCACATTTTCTTCAATACAAAGTGTGTTTAACAATTTTTTTTTTTGTATGGAGAAAATGAGTAACTTTTTCGGCAAAAGAAAATTGCCACAAATCAGCGGCAAGTCCTAGCTGCTTAAAATTTGCTATTTGTTTTATTAAAATTGAATGAATTGAAAATTGAAATTTTTGAAATTTTACTAATTTTTGTACAAAGTTTGAAATTTTAGCTTACATCATAAATATTGTACTCGTAAAAGTTAAAATATTTGTAGCTAGCTGTACATGTAACGGTTTAAAATTTCCAATTTCGTTGTAAATGGTAACAAGTTGGTCAGTTATTTTGTCGGTTCATAATATAATTTTGGACATATTCTATATACTAGTGGTAATGAATTAGCAGGTAGTCTTTATCCGGGTACATGGATAGAGGGTTGCTTTAACCCGGGTACCTGAGTAGGGCGTTATCTTTGTCCAAGTACCCGGGTAGGGATTGATATTTATCCCGGTGCCTGGGTAGCCGGTTTCCGAGTACCCGAGCAGAGGGCAATATTTCTACGGGTATCTGGGTAGCTTGTTATCTTTGTCCTTTTACCTTATTAAAGAGTAATATTTATCCGGGTATCCTGGTAGTGGGCCATCTTTATCCGGGTAGTGGGTGAACTTTAACTGGGTACCTGGGCAGGTAAGGTAATCTATGGGTACGCGTAAGAGAAAATAATTTATTTCTCAGTTGTCTTTATTTTTCATTTATGAATATTCGCCAATGACAGGAGAATTTTTATTTCGCAGCGGTAAAGGCTTCTCACTTGTCAGTTGTTGTATTTAACCGGAGATTCTTCGCCGGGTTTTTGTTAACCGGATATTGAACAACCGGCCCTTAAACCTTGTTAAAAAAGGTTACAGTTAGCTGTTGTTGTTGTTAGAACAGCGTACAAATTTCCAACAATTTTTTTGTGGATTGATCATGAAGTGACAGTAACAGACTGGACTCTTACTTTATTTCTCCTTCGATAAGTGTTATCATGAGAGCATTTGAATTATATAAATATCTTCGAGCTCCGATAAATAGGGTGGAAGAGTGTTCCCTCAATAAATTAAGTAGGTTCTGGACATGGGTCTCTAGGAGGCCGTGATTGTTCTCACAGGAGTTCGCTCTGGTATTTAAACCTTCCATAATTCGCTTAATTGCTGGTAAATTTTTTGGGCGCTTTTTCTATCGGCCAATATTTTAAGCTTTTCGCACTGTAGGCGGCAACTTTTTTTTGCCTTAGACTTATCGAAATAACTCGTCGTACCAGTTCTTCTTTCGGTCTCGCTGGAACTCGACTACGTAAAAACCAACGTATGTACGTGCCATATGTACTTGACTCCTTTTTAACAAAAGCCAACTATGCAAGCATTTTGATTGCCCTAAATAAATGGCATTTTCACATCGAAGGCAAATATTTACTTAAATCGATTCGTTTTTATTTGAATACAAACAACACTAAACAAACACTTGATGGTTTGAAAAGGGAAAAATGAAGCAATGATGAAGGCAACAACAGCAACAATAAAATGCATACCATTGAAAGTAAATATTGCATTAGTATGAGAATTATGAGAGTCCTGTCGCTGGTCGATGCACTGCAATGATTTCTGAATGAATACCGGCGCAATGTGGACCGAACTGCTTTTGATATTTTTTTTTTTATTATTTTATTGGCACAATTGCGCGCTTAGCTGTTAAGAATGCTACCTTGGCTGTTTGAACTGCTGCGGTATGAATTCAATTTTCAATAAAAAATTTACGCACATATATACAAGTCACAGCGTCTATCAGCGCGGTGGATATTTAAAAAAAAATTTTAAGATTTTCGCTGTTTAGCTGGTTGCGAGTGAAAAGAAATTAAATGTTGAATGCGTGAAGTCGAATGACGTTGG
>NW_016191056.1:1312-3653 GCF_001687245.7 Rhagoletis zephyria | reverse complement strand
TACTTTTAGGTCCACAGAGACACTGGTCAGCACCTTTGCATTGTGCAGCAGCAGTAGCAGCATCAACAGAAGGCCAAGTTCACTGCCAATGCTACTAAACCATTTTAATTATAGATGTGCTGCTGCTGCTGCTCCTGAGCAGACAGACGAGTGTCAGCGAGCGTGGTGAAGGAGAGGGAAAAGAAGGAGAAAGCCCAAATTAAAGAAGAAGAAGAAGAAGAAGAAGAAGAAGCTGATCACCGATTAGCACCGAAAACAGCAGCAGCAACAACAGAAAGATTTGTACTTGTTCTCTGAGAACAAGTGCTGCTTGTTTGCAAGCTGCCTATCAACCACCACCACCGCTGACATGTGCCATTGACAGGTCTGGAATTTGTCTGCACTCTAGCACCAGTGTCAGCAAAGTTGAGTGTGTGTGTGTGTGTGTGTGTTTATCGGTGTGAGCACAACAGTCGCAGTCTCCAAAGTGTATCCAAAGTGTCTTGTCTGAGCAGCAGCAGCAGCAGCAGCACTAGCACCAATCGTCTGAGAAGCCATAAACAGGACCGCAGCATCAACATCGTCAATGCGGCTAATTAATTTTCACTCTGCAATAATTAGAATACAAGAAGAAGGCAGAGAATGAGTGGGAATGTAAGCGAATGTAAATTTGCTGAAATAGAAACACAGCAAAGGAAGAGAAGGCAAAAGATCATAAAGTTGCCATTACAGTCAGTGCAGATGAGGGGCCAGAGCAGGGCAGGCTGCTGCTGCTGCTGCAATGAATTTCGTGAATGCAAAAAAGAAAGAAAAGAGTAACAACAACAAAAACCAGAGACAGAAAAGTTCAATTCTAATTGGTGAATGCTCCTAAAACTAAATAAATGCATGTGTATTTAAATAAACTAGCACATTGTGTCAACTTTTTTTACGTGTCAAACCCTCAAAAATGAATCCCATCCACATTTCTGCCAAAAAAAGTTTGTCACACAAAACGCTGATCCTCTGCGAAGGCAAATCAGCCTTAATGTTTGCTCGCAACGCCATTAAAGTGCTGGGCAAAAGTTATGGAGCCCTTGCAATTGGCGGACTTTTCCCAAACCCTCACAAGAAAAACGGCGGTGGAAAAGCACTGGAGGCACTCATTTCCGTTCTCGGACTCGACTTCGAATGCCAGTACGAGATTGCTGAAAATCATTTCGCGTAATTAATCGAAGCCATTTGCTTAATGCATTGGCGCCTTTGACTGAGCGTTGCACAGTGCAAGTGGTTCTTGCACTTCTTTAGTTGCTGCTGCTGCTGCTGCCGGAGCTCTATGGCGATAACAGCTGAGACTCCTTCTCCAGCATTGAAGTGCCAGCAGCAGCATCAGTGCAAGTGCCAATTGCGCTAATAGAGGACGAAGACGACGAAAACGAAGAAAACGATTGTGCAATCAAGGGCCAATTAGCCAAGATTGCTGGACAATCTTTGGTGGCAGAAAAAGGAAAGGAAGCACGGCAGCAACAAAAAATCAGTGCATCTTTTCAGAAACCGAGGTAGCAGCTACTGCTGCTGCTGCTAACCGAATTAGAGCATCACTTGCGAGGAATCACTGGCAGTAACCAAAAGGAGAAAAGCAAAAGCGGCGAGCATCACGCAATTCAGGCATCAAAGACAGACAGAAACACTGTTTGGCTTTTGGTTGCTGCTGCTTACTCCTGGCACCGGTTTGGCTGGCAATTATCAAATCGTGCTCCTCTCTCTCCCTCTCCCCCTCTCTCCTTCGATTGACAATGCAAGATGGATGAGATGATAGTGGTGGTGGTGGCACTGAAGCAAAAGTCGACAACGATGGCGGCGACGACCGTGGTGATGATGATCAGGCAAAGCGGCTCGATGCGGCGGCGGCGGCACTTGCAAGAGAGCAGGTAGCACTGATGATGATTTTATCGCCGATGACACGACTGATCGCCATCACAGACAGACACTCTGTAAAGAAGACGAAGAAGAAGCCAACTAAAATCGAGGGGACAGAGGCAGTACAACTCTAAGGTAGCGAGTAGTAGGGTAAATGAAGTGAAGTGAAATGAAAGCAACAGCAACAGCAGCATCAGCAAAACGACTCTTGATTGAGTGCTACCCAACTCTGTGGTCACCACCACCACTATCAAGACAGCAGCACCGCCAGCACCAGCACAAATGAGGGAGATGTGTGCGCGCGCGTTAATTAAAAGTCAAATCAAACCAACGAGAAAGAAAAAGAAAAATAAGAGAAGAAGGTAGCCGCGCGATTGGCAGGCTGGAGGGGCACGATAAATGAAGAAGAAGAAGAAGGAGAAGATGAAACGAATCGGGCAGACCTGGGCAGAACGAATCAACT
>NW_016191056.1:245-1302 GCF_001687245.7 Rhagoletis zephyria | reverse complement strand
CACCTTTTCATTTCCCCCCCCCCTGCCAATGATCAGTGCAAAACTGTCTGAAGTGAAGTGAAGTGCAGAAGCAAGCAAGCAAAAATTGCTGCACATCGCTTGTCGGCATCTCTGCCACTACTTTACCACTACCTTCAATCGACCCTCAAAGGATTCTCACTGCACTGGCAGGAAAGGAAAGAAAAAGGATTCACTGTGTCGCAGTGCTACTGCAATGCTAATGCAGTGCTGCTCACCGGTGCGCGCCTGACCCCGGTGAAATGGAGTGTATCCAAAAAATGAACGGAGAGGAAAAGCGAAGGCAAACGTCGATTCACCACTTTGATATGATTTCAGTTCCCAACTAGCAAAGAAGAGGAAAAAACTCGGCAGGGTCGCCTCTTCTATTTTATCGGCGGCTAATCTGGCCAACTTCCCCAGCATCTCTCCTCTCTCCGCATCATCGACGTCTGCCGAAGCATTCTTTTTTTGAAGACTAAAGGGAAAAAAGGATTGCCGCCACAAACCTTCCTTCTTTCTTCCTTTTTGTTTGTCAATTAATTAGCATTACCAACCAGAGTTTGGCATTAGCCATCTCTCTATCGGCATTTGCTCTCTTTTATTTTTGCTAATTGATTACCAGACCAGCAGCAACAGCAGCAACTCGATTCGATCTGCCTCAGCGGGCTTTAATATTAAACGCCTTGACGGGGCGATCAAATCACGGTCTGCAATCTACGTGCGGTGGTCAGATAGACAGACAGGCAGTTTCAATCTAGTAAAGAAGGAAGTGAACAGAAAAAAAGAAGAAAGAGTAAGTCTTTCAGTGTGCAGTGAAATTCACTAAAAAAATCACATTTAACTGAAGTTCGACCACCACCACAGAAAGAAAAAGCCAAAGGACTCACTGGACAAGCAAAAGCAAAAGCAAAGCAAAAACTGCAAGTGCACTCTCTGATGAGCCGAGTAATTAATATAAATAGACCAGAGCAAATTGAGAATCAGAGTCACAATTGAGAAAAGAAGGAGAAGAAGAAGGAGAACACACAAGTCACCTTGAACAAGCAGCAGCAGCAGC
>NW_016191056.1:0-116 GCF_001687245.7 Rhagoletis zephyria | reverse complement strand
AGAGAGAGGGCAAGAATTCACTGCAATGACTGGAATCGATACCTGGGGCAGGTATTGCAGCAGTGTAAGTACAGTGGGTCTCCAAGATACACACAGACCCCAAGATACACACACGA
>NW_016191055.1:0-3646 GCF_001687245.7 Rhagoletis zephyria | reverse complement strand
ATACCATCAAGGTATTACTCAAATCCGTACTTGTACTTGTATCAAACAAGGTATCGATACCTACTCAATATCGGGAAGGTATCGACTACTTGTACATAGAATTGCGATTTTGCATGGTTTTCAAAGTTATTCTGCCTTATCCTGAGTTTCGCCTGAAAAAAAAGATGACCCGAAAATTTTTCATCCGCCCATATCTGTTTAAACATATATCTGTTTTAACAGACAGATAGATAGAGAAGGTGCAAATTAAAAGTGGAAACTATTCTCGGGTGAAAAATTAACAGCTTTGAAAAAGTTAACCACGGAAACGCTTCTTAACTGACAGAAATTCTGTTGAATTTAATGTTGATAACATAATAAAATGTTGAGCAACATAAAATCCGCTCTTCTTCGTGTTGCGAGCAGATAAACGAAAATATGGCAAATCTAATTTTCATTAATTTGTAATTTTTGTTAAATTGTTTAGCTTGGTCTCTTTTTGTGAAGATGCAAATACAATTTAATAAAATTATAGTTTTGCATAAAATTTACATATGTACATACATATGTACACGTATGTACACTGGCAATCAAAAGTGAGTGCATAGTGTTTGTATTTAATATTTGGAATGTTTTTCAAGTTAAAATGTGTTAGTTATTTTTTATAAAAATATGCTTAATGCTTTAATTAAAACTACATAAGTCCAAATTTTAAACTTTATACAGAACATAGAAAAATTCAACGAATTCACGTCTAAATTTTTACCTGTTAATCTGAGTTTTTAGAAAAATTTTGAGTACGCAGATATATCGGTTTTTAATTTTAGTGGAACAAGATCAAGTTTTAGGCGACTAAAAAGGCGGGTTGATTGTTTATTGCTGTAGGCTTTTTGCACTTTTTACTAAATAAAAGGGAATTTCTTGTAGAATAAAATGCGCATGACCGTTTGCAGACAAATTTAAAAAAATTAGCGCTATATTTTAGAAATTGCACTTGTTATATCCATAAACCCGGAAAAAGCCGTCGACAATAACAAAAAATTTTAACTTAAAAAACATTGCAAATATTTAAAAAAAAACAGCATGAACTCACTTTTGATCACCTGTGTACATACATATGTGTGTTTAAAATTACTTGCACTTGTATACTTGCACTTTGTAAAAACTGGAACGAAAAAAAGATGCTCCGCTCAAATGGGTTAAAAGCAAACTTGAGTTGACATATTTACACGCTTAAATGTAGGCATATGTACATATGGACATGTACAGTGGACTTGCGCTAACTTGGACATCGGATTGCTTGTACTTTGATGTGGTTGAATCTTTTTATGGTACTAAAGATTTTCTTACGGAAGAAAAAAATTAAAAATCATCCGTGGATATATGTAAACATAAATTTATAAACGTTTGAAGTATAGAAATTTTTAATATTCAAAAATAAATAAAATCATTTTTTGCATTTATACCAATGGTGTTCAAGGCACATTGACCCACCTGTACAAAAATCGTCGCGCGTCATGGACAAACCTTTTACAATTTCGGGCCGAAAAACGTGCAAACGAGCTAGGTTGCCACGTTACATTTGTGAACTTCCGATAAAACCACATATGTTTGTGAATTTAGGAGTTTTGATTATATAAAAAAAATGTATTTTCCTGCAGAAAACGTTCACTTTATTTAATGTTAATTAAAATTACACCTTAAAATACTAGTTAATGGTTGAAATATTGGTATGGAACAGGGAAATAGATTGTTTTGTCAAAAATTACCAAAAATTAACAAAATTCGAGATAACTTATTTTACTGGATGATAGAGAAATAGTTGCCACTTTTCACTTGGCTTAAATTTTAGATTTTAGAATTTTTGTGTCGGACTGAAAAAGTTGCGCTTGAGGGTGATGAGTTTGCGGGGAGATGTGCTGCGTTTGTTTTTGTATGTAGGTATGTACATACTTATGTATATATGCATGCATGTATGTATGTATTTATGTTATCAAATAATAGAGTATGTATTTACATACACATGCGTGGGAAATTCATTTTCATTTGACTGTAAAACTATTTAGTCTAACAGCCCATCAATCTAAACCGAGTAGAGTAGGGGACCCAGAGGCCATACATATATTTGGTGACGCCATGCATGGGGGAACACGAAATGGGCCTGCTGCCTCACCTAAGGCCAGTCAGGGCCCAAAAAAAAATAATAAATAAATTTTTTATTTGGGATTCATGTATGTCAGGAGTCTCGTATTCCGATTGTTCCTCGAGACAGGGATGGGATTGGGCAATACGAAAAGGTAGTGCTGCAAGCCCCCCTGATTAGCCGTATCAGTTGCTGCAGCGAGATAAGCGACGCCTCGCCTGTAGGATCCGAGTATCATCGAGGTCCTCAAAAAACCACTGCTCATCTGAAAGAGCATCAAATTCTGTGTAAGAAAAAAAACCACTGCTGCATTTTCCAAACAGTGGTGAACATGGCTGCTGCATGGGCATATTCGTAAACGAAATAAAGACGACTCTGAAGTTAAAGCTTGTCAACCCCAAATAAGAAGAAAGTTATTATATGTATACTAGCTGTACCCTGCCACGCTTTGCTGTGCCATATTCTATTATATGGGCGATAAATTATTAATGAAACAAAGCATACGTTTTATATGTGTTTGGTTATGTAATAAGTACTTGTTGCACACAATATTTTTTGTTTTTCCATTCTCTGCATAGATATCAAGGATATCTGGTTTGCCGACGCTGGAACACGCAACATCTGAGAAGCAATCCGCATCTAAATCTAAACCATACTTTTCCAATGTTCGACCTGGAGCATTATATTGTGATTCCGAATGTCAATGGAATTGGGAATTGCAATCTTTTAAATTGAAATGGTGTATCGGTCGGAATCATGGGAATTCTTCAGCATTGAAAGGTGACGTTAAACTATTCACTTACAATACTTTTTTCATCAATTTCTTAAATGCGAGTCACGTGCCGTGACAAAGTTTTGGCTGATTAATATTCCGTAACACGATAATTGTCACACCTATTTTCAATTTCAGTATGTAGAGTCTCATTCCCGAATAGTTGAACGTTTCCATGCAAATCTCGCAACATTCGATCAAGAACCTCAAGCGATTTTTTATGTGCCATGGTGCACTCATCCCAAACAATGAGTTTAAATTTTATTTTATACTTTTTCCATATTGGATGCTCTGGAAATATTGCACGTGGGAGTTTCGATGATTTATATGTTCAATGGCAGCTCAAGAGTTGAATTGTCGCAGCAATTCCAGACGAAGCGATAGCTAAGGTAATGTAATTTTTTGATCGAACCGTTGCCAGAATCCATCTGATAAGGAATATTTTCCTAGTTCCTCCTGGCGCATCCAAGAAGATGGTCCCCCAACTCCGTCATTTATAATTTGCATATTCTTCTTATACTCGTACTTTGGCTTTGTAACCACCTAAGCCATTTTGGCAGAGCTCGACAAAGAACGCCAGTCATTTCACTCGTGCCAACTTGGTCTCTCCATTGCAGTGGGGGCTACTCATTCCTCTGCTACCATCAGTGGATTGCGAGTTGAATTCTTTCACACCTGGGACTTCGGTTCCTATTGGAACGACATATCTAAGCCAGTTACATTTCGTTGTAAATCTCATACAACTCATCGTT
>NW_016191053.1:0-3647 GCF_001687245.7 Rhagoletis zephyria | reverse complement strand
TATATCAATTTTTTTTGGATTTAAGGTATCCTAGTGGTGTAGTGAAAAGCTAAAAAACAGTTGTTAACAAAATGACTGAACAAATCGCAGCAACAGTACAAATGGCTGTAGAAACGGCATGCGCGGCCGTAATGAGTAGGATGGCATCAATGATGCAATCGCATGAACAGGCAAATAGTGCGTTAAGGGGAAAGACAAGTTGACGGGACTAGTAAATACATTGCAACTAAAGGCCCCCAAAATCGTTGCCTACCAACCTATTGAGGTGAATATCCCAGAGGCAGTGTGTCCAATATCATTGGACATTATCAAATCGCTGCCTGAATTTTCTGGTGAACAGGCTAAATATGTTTCATGGCGTCAAGCCGCTCACACGGCAATAAGCTTATTTTACGCGATACGAAGAGACTGAACGCCATTTTCAGGCGATAGCTATCATGCGGAATAAAATAGTAGGGCCAGCGAATTTGGTGCTTGCATCATTTAATACAGTATTAAACTTTGATGCAATTATTGCACGTCTAGACCATACCTACGCTGACGAAAGACCACTGCATATATTAGAAAACCAAATGAGCGTTTTGCGGCAGGGGCGCAAGACTATTTCTGAGTTTTATGCTGAACTGGAAAAGAGTCTGACGCTGATAATAAGCAAAGTCACCATGGAGTTTTCGGGAAATGACCCTTAGCCGAAAAATACCGCAAGGATGCATTGCGCGTATTTATTTCTGGTTTAAGAAAACCGAGGTGTGATATTCTGTGTTCGGTAGGTTGCGAGGACTTGCCTTCAGCTTTAGCTAAGGCACAGGAGTTGGAGGCGAATCAGAAAAGGTATGAATTCGCTAGAGTTTTTGATGCAGAACAGGAAAAAGCTAGAACGGTTCAAGTGCGCAAAAATCCGCAATATAGAAAAGATATGCGTGAAAAGTATGTTCCAAATAGTGGTGAACATAACAAGCCAACTCCTATGGACATAGATTCAATTTCTTCTAAATACCGCTTCAATTCTGTACCACAAACACAGGTCCAGTCCAACAGGACACAATTAGCGAAGTCTCCTAATTACACAACAAAGAGGCAGCGGGAATCAGACAGGCGGTCACCCGCAAAAGTACAACGCATAAATGTGGTGCAGCAACAACACGAAGATCCATCCGACAATCCTGAATATGCTGATGAGATTAATTTTTTAGGGTAAATTCGGCATTGCCATATGTCAGGAAGAAACTAAACAACGGTGAAACGTTAAATATACTTCTTGATACTGGCACTGCAAAAAATTACATAAAAAAACGTTCCGACTTAAAAAATATCAAAAAAACAGATAACGCGTTCTTAGCTAGAACTGTAAATGGATTTAACAAAATCACAGAAAAATGTAAAATACAATTATTTGGTAAGATTTCTGATTTTTTCATACTCCCAGCATTAAAAACTTTTGATGCTATTATAGGGTATGACTTTCTCACGCAAATAGAATCAACTATCGATACAAGACAGTCTCTTCTAATATTTAAAGAAGGTACTGAACCGATAGAACTTTATGAATGTGAACAGGTGAATAATATCGATATAAATCTAGAATGCGTCCCTACAAGAATCAAGAGTAAGTTTGAGGATATGATTAGAGAAGTAATGCAAGTATTTGCACAGCCCGATCAGAAACTTACCTTTAACACAAACATTAAAGCTACTATACGGACTCTTGATAAAGGGCCGGTATACTCAAAGCCACGGCCATATAATATGGCCGCTGTACCATTTGTCAATGAAGAAATTAAAAAATTATTGAGAGACGGTATAATTCAGCCGTCGCGATCTCCCTATAATGCTCCAGTATTGGTGGTTTCAAAGAAGAGTGAAAAGAAGGATGAGGCTCTGAAATACAGATTAGTTTTTGATTATCGAAAGTTGAATGAAAAAACGGTGGCCGATCGTTACCCAATACCTGACATTTCGATGATCTTATCTAACTTGGGGCAAGCCAAATATTATACTACAGTTGACTTGAAAGCAGGATTTCACCAAATATTGTTAGAAGAATCTGACAGGGAAAAGACTGCATTTTCAGTCAATAACGGCAAGTATGAGTTTCGAAGATTGCCGTTTGGCCTGAAAAATGGACCAAGCATATTTCAAAGAGCGATAGATGACGTGCTGCGAGAGGAAATAGGAAAGTGTTGTCATGTGTACATAGATGACGTAATAATCTTTTCCAAGTCAACAGAAGAGCATACAACAGATGTAAAGAGAATACTGACAAAACTCTTGCATGAAAATATGCGAGTAGCAACTGAAAAGTCAAAATTTTTTCACACCAAAGTAGAATTTCTAGGCTTTAGGGTATCCAGTGATAGAATTAAGACATGTCCTAACAAAATTAAAGATATAGTTAACTATGAAATGCCAAAATCTCTTCGTAGCCTGAGGTCTTTTCAAGGACTGGCGGGGTATTACAGGAGATTTGTAAAAGGTTATGCGGCAATTGCCAAACCTCTAACAAGATATCTTAGTGGCGAAAACGGGCACGTATCAGCCATAAAGTCTAAGTATATAAAACTTCAGCTAAACGCTGAAGCGATAGGTGCATTTAATAGAATTAAATCTATATTAGCCTCAGAAGACGTGTTACTTTTATATCCCGATTTTAGGAAACCCTTTGAGTTAACAACGGATGCATCTGCTGATGCAATCGGAGCCGTTTTATCGCAAAAGGGACGGCCAATAACGATGGTTTCACGAACTTTAAGTAAAACCGAACAAAACTATGCAACAAATGAGCGAGAAATGCTAGCAATAGTTTGGGCTTTGCAAAGCCTAAGAAACTATTTATATGGGGCTCCGAATATTCATATTTATACGGACTATCAGCCGTTAATTTTCGCGCTGTCCGAAAAAAACCCAATTACAAAACTTAAAAGATGGAGGAGTTTTATTGAAGAATATTCTCCGAAATTCTATTATAAGCCAGGATTAGAAAACAAAGTTGCTGACGCGCTGTCACGTCAACATATACACGCAACTACTGTTCATAGCGAACAGTCATCCACAAATATTATTCCCTCTGTACCAAATCCTATAAACTGCTTTAAGAACCAAATCTTCATTCAACATTCACTTAACTCGGATCGTAAGCAAATGAAAGCATTATTTCAAAAACAAATCAGACACATGGTGCAGTTTTCATCCATCCCAAATTTGATATGCACTTTGAAAGACACATTAAACGCGGCAGTTGTGAATGGCATTCATTGCTGTTTAGAAACTTTAGGAATTATTCAAAACGATCTGGTAAACGCATTTCCAGGAGTAAAAATGAGGTACACTAGCAAACTCGTGCAGGATACTTTCAATAAAAATGACCAGTTAGAAATAATTGCCAACGAGCACAATAGAGCACATAGGGAAAGCAATGAAAATTGTAAACAAATATTGGCCGAGTATTATTTCACAGACATGAAAAAAATGGTTAAAACATTTGCCGAAAATTGCAAAATTTGCAGGGAAAATAAATACAAACGCAGACCGATACTGCACCCTATAGGAGTAACGCCTATCCCTAAAATAACTCAATTCATTCAGTTACCAAATATAAGCAAAAAGAACTATTATACAATTCAACTGAAGAAGTTAAAAAAGAAATTAGG
>NW_016191052.1:3472-3647 GCF_001687245.7 Rhagoletis zephyria | reverse complement strand
CCCCATCTCTTTCCTATGGCCCGTTTACAAGTACAGATGGCAACGGAAGCCCTCTCATAACGCTGAATCATATTATCCCTCCAGCACAGCTTCTTATCTAAGATAACGCCAAGAAATTTGGCTTTTGTAGAGAGACTTAACCGGACGCCGTTTAGCTCCGGTGGAGTGACGGAAG
>NW_016191052.1:0-3429 GCF_001687245.7 Rhagoletis zephyria | reverse complement strand
AATCATATTATCCCTCCAGCACAGCTTCTTATCTAAGATAACGCCAAGAAATTTGGCTTTTGTAGAGAGACTTAACCGGACGCCGTTTAGCTCCGGTGGAGTGACGGAAGGCATTTTATACCTTCTCGTGAAGCGGACCAGCTCCGCTTTACTTGAGCTGACGCTCAGGCCACAGCGGGTATACCACTTCGATACATTTCGAAGCGTTCGCTGCATCACCTCGCATAGCGTTTGCGGAAACTTTCCCCTGAAAGCGATTGCAATGTCGTCGGCGTATGGAACAACTTTTCCTCCCCCCCTATCCGTTCCACACAATAGCGTGTTGACGGTCAGGTTCCACTGAAGTGGAGAAAGAACACCCCCTTGGGGAGTGCCCCTCGTCACAACTTATATATATGTTTTCTCACCTTTCCGAAGGCTACCGCTACATGGTAAGCTTTTATGTGGCAAGCACAATAACCATCCCGAATTTGGTACAAATTGGTAGAACGGTTACCGAGATATATATAAATGGGCGGTGCCACGCCCATTTTCAAAAATTGTATGATAAAGGTATTTCCTGGTAAATAATTGTTGCAACCATCAATTTTGAATAAACTAGCTTTGATATTTACTGATTTATCGATGATTTTGTATTTCTCTAAATTACCGTTATATGGGATATGGGCGTGGTTCTAGTCCGATTTTGTACATTTTTGATTTGGTACATTTTACTAAGGCCAATAACTGTGCCAAGTTTGGAAGAAATTGGTTAAGCGGTTACCAAGATATACACATGTAACCATAAGTGGGCTACGCCCATTTTCCAAAAATTTATAATATTCTTATTTTTCGTCTGAAAATTATTGTAAATATAAATTTTGAGTGAATTATCGTCAGTAGTTACTAAAACATCACAGTTTTCTTATTTCTGGAAATTACCGTTATATGGGAAGTGGGCGTGGTTGCAGTCCGACTTCGCCCATTTTCAATACCAACCTACCGTGGATAAAGGGAAACCAACATACCAAATTTCGTTGAGATATCTCAATTTTTGCTCGAGTTATCGTGTACACGGACGGACGGACAGACGGACAGACGGACGGACAGACAGACATGGCTTAATCGACTCTATTTATTTATATCTATGAAGAGGTTCTAGAAGGTTAAAGTTGAGTTTTTAGATATTTTAAATATTAATATCTTATGAACTTTATAACCGATTAAAAAGCTAATGACGTCATCATAAAGGTAATTAATTTGTTCTTCAGCTGATATACATAATTTACAGCTTTTTGTATTTTCAAACCGAAACCACTAAAAAACGAACAAATATTATTTTTTTCATGAAATAACCTGTTTTGAAAAAATTGCATAATTAATGGTAAAGAATTTTATATTATTTAGAAAGTACAAGTTATTATCTTCAGTTCGATATTAGATATTTTATCATGATCTGCTTTTAGGTTTCAACAATTTAGTGATAATAAAAAATACAAATAAACCTCTTATGTCTTCTTTTTTTACCTGCGCCAAATAAATTTGGTATCGTTGAAATCAGCGTAAAAAGTTCTATCAATCGGCATTTTTGTTATTCTATAGCTAAACGGTCGCTTTTCTACAGTTGTTCTAGAAAGTTACGCAAACGAAGGTGACGCCAACGAATATATAGAGTAAGCAACATTCTGCACAAGTAAGGGAGCCGATTTTATGTGTGGGAGCGAGAAGACTGTTTTATTACAAAAACTTTCTATTATTGAATCATGCTCCACGTGTAAAGTCATCAGTGAGCCGAACATTTGATGAGGTTATGGAGAAGATAATGTAAATAACGCTAGCGCTCGCAGTGCTTTTAAAAAATATAACTCTTCCGAGAATACAAGAAAATATTTTACTTATATTTTGGGCACTCTGAGTTTAGTTTTTGAATTCACCGGGATGCAAATTTACATTGTTAGATCTAATTTTCACATTTAATTTTTTTACGAGCTTTGGGAATATTTAGAAATGTATCACCAGGGGGTCCACCGAAACCAGTAAATTTTTGAGAGGGGTCTACGAGAAAAAAATCTACGAAATCTAAACCAAATTAGTATGAGACCCCACTCTTTCTGATAACATACGTAAAAAAGCAAAAAAAATAAAGCGACGAATTGATAACCTCCCCCTTTATTTGAAGTCGACAAAAAAGCTTGTGTATAAAAAACTAGCCAATGCCCGCTTGCTTCGCGGCGCCTAATAAGATCTTTTGCGTTAGCCAATACAAAAATAACGTTGAAAAGCAAAAGCGGTAGTTTAAATTGAAACGAATAAAGAGCAGAATCCTCCTCATACATAGGCCAAGAACAGTAACGCTGTGATACAATATGGAATACTAATCCCTTTCGATGTCATGAGTTTTACCGATGCTCTTATTTCCATTCTTCTATGATCTTGCAACTTCAACGTTGGTCCGATGTACCATGTAAGCCAATAAAAGTCCTTATAAGGAAACTAAAGAGCACAGATGAGCGTTTTCAGTTATAAGAGGGCCAAGAATCCTGTTCCCCCCACAGGATGAAAAGTTTTCCCGTACATTGACTAAATGAGTCGTGTGATCTCTTAAATATCGTTCAAATGAAGCCATTGATATACCTACCGTGTTGCTCTTTTTTACGGATGTGGTCGAATCTTTCCTTGTCAATTTTCCACTTTTAAAATTTGCCTTAATATTTATGAGCTGGTTTCTTTGAGTCTTACTGCTGTACTAACGACCGCCCCGAGCAATTTCGTCAATCGGAGGTAGGTGCAAGATCACATTTAAGGTGTATGAGGGCGTCAGACAAAGGTGTTGCGGTCTTTACATGCATACTTAAACGAATCCTCCATTTAGCCATATGAAAAGTAAATTCGTCCAAGATAAATATAGGGCCAAAGCAGATCAAACCCCGTGTGGGTTTCTATATATTTCGGCTGCGGCGCAATCCATTAGGTCCCTTTTCTGCAAAACCACTGCTTGTCATGAACTTAATAAGCATTATGAATTTCAATCAGATTTTATAAAATATAGCGGGGTAATTTTTAGGAGACGAATTTTTCATCATACAGATAGCTCACTTTGCGAATTTGAACGAAATCGGTTAATAAATATGACTTTTATAAGTAACTCTACTCCAGCGCCACCAGCGTGTTGTCTAATGGGCTATAGTAGGTAGTAGGCAAGGTATAACCTCCGACAATTTGACTGGTTTTGGAGTTTAGTCCGAACAACGAAAACGGCTATCATTATGTATGTATGTACATTAGAGTGGTCCAAAATAATAAAGTCGGAATTTTAATGCCGCCACCCCCTAGGATTGTTCTATTTTTATACCCGAGCGCACTTGTGCACAAGGGTATTATAACTTTGTTCACATAACGGTTGTTTGTAACAGGCAAAACGAATCGAGATAGATATAGACAAATGTATAC